>NW_028282401.1:0-28193 GCF_059751285.1 Brachycentrus maculatus | reverse complement strand
TCCAACCCCAACCCCAACCCCAACCCCAACCCCAACCCCAACCCCAACCCCAACCCCAACCCCAACCCCAACCCCTTAGTAACAACATCATAAACAGTGATATGTGAGCGGATGTTAATTGTTACCATAGATGCAATTAAAGTATATTTTACATATCCTAATGAATGAATACAAAATCATTTTACAAAGCTTCTGAAACTCACAGAGTAACAAATCTGCCTGCCAATAGACCTGCTTACTTTCATCAGTTGGATCATCTATGGAAGCTGGAGCCCATTCCAGTTGTCCTGTCAAATCGTTAAACACCTTTTAAAATGTATATCCTAATGTATATCATAATTGTATATCCTTTGCATGAAGTCCTAAAAGCCCAAGAATGCAGTCAACATTTTGAACCTACCGGAGCAAATCAGCGAATTTATGCAGGTACGGATAGAAGTAGAAAGCCTGTACGTTCAGGGGTTGATGAGGCTGAACAATCAGCTCCCACAAATATAGGTCAATCAGTCGCCATGTGGCTCCATCTTGAAATCTTTAAAGAGCTTACACTCCGAGCGAATTCATCAAGTGACTCATTACATCGGGCAGCTTCGATCTGAAAGTGAAGCCTTCAAAGACATATACGCTTAAAACATTAAAAATATGAGCAAGTCAAGCAGCTAGCTCGCTTTGCATGAAAAAACCCTCAAAGCCTCAATTGACAAGGTTAATAAGCTTTACAAGAAGCTTGAAGAGGATATCAAGGCATCTGATTAAAAATTTATTATCGGGGAATTGGCTTGCTTAAACATAGCCAAAAGCAATAAGTAGGCCTCTGCGAAGATACTGAAGCAAGAAGAAGTTTGGAAGTAGTAGTGCCAGAAAGAGGTGGAAAAACTTAAAGAAGAATCAGTAAAGCTGACAAAAAAGATAAAGAAGCACGAAAAGGCATTGAAATAGCAGGAACCAAAGATATAGTATGAAATCATCGAGTTCCTGAAGAAGTTTCTCATTCAGGAAGTTTCGTTGATTCGCAACTTGCAGTATGATATCGACAACTTAATTAAGAAAACGAATCTTTTCGTGGAGAAATAGCCCCAGGAGATCGAGTCTCCTAAAAAAGTCAAAAGTGCATTGCTTAAGCTTGCCAAATAGACCTTCGAAACCGAGGCCACGGCCAATGCAGACCCATACTCAAAAGTAAAAGAGTTCATCATGAACGACGAGTGCAAACAACCCTCTACGTTCTCACTCAATAACACCGAGATTTTGAAGCAAACAACTTAGGAATAGGCGTCCAATAATTAAATAACCTAAAAACTCTTAAAATTTATTGAAGGAGAGGAACAACTAAAGTCATTTTTGCAAAGCCAAAGCAGCATACCATCGATGATGACCTATTTCTAACATTTCCGGAATCAAAACAAGGCCTCCCTCGAGAAAACATAATTCCGAAACCTATAGATTGTGTTTCAGCATCTTCTTCAGGAGTGCTATCGATCTTTATAGTTTCAAAACATTTACAAATTGGTAGTCTATGCACATATCTATCAGCTGGAAGGCCCCAAAAATTAAAAGCGAGGAGAAAAGAAAAGTGTCCTCGACTGCATAAACAGCAGCGAGAGAGAATACACCTACATGAGCGACATATACTTCTGGAAGTTCATCCTCTACTTTGCAATTCGGGATACTGTCATTTAATCCCACAAGATCACAGAGTAAAAGGAGGTGCATTTGAAGAACACGGTGTTTTCTGTTTTGGTTTCAAATTCATTGAACATGATCATCTGCAAAATCGATAAGTATCTGCTGAGGAACACTCTGATGAAGTATGCGAAAGCCTGTTCGCTTTTCGAACACCAAATCGAGGATCTTTTGAAGTTCATCGATCACAATTTCGAAAAGTATAATAAACTATGATGAGTATGCTATCAATATTTATGCTATCAAGATTATAGGCACTTTCTTATGTTTTATGGGTTCTAGCTCCTTTGCGGGTCGAGTTTCCTTGCCTCTTCGTACATTTAGTACGCCAGCTCGAGCAGCTTATAGTCCTTCGAGTATGTTTAATTGAAGACATGGTTCGCTTGCGCTTCGTAAATATTCCCCATCAACTCGTAGTAATCGACCTTGTTTTTGGCTACCAGCAAGGACTACATAAGCAAGCTGATGGCAGCTTCAAACTCTATCTGAAGGTTTAGCATTCTTGCCTTGCCCATCGCAGCATTTTCGTTTCTATTGTTCATGCTCAGACTCTTTGTGTAATAACAAAGTGAGGCTTCCATGAACTATTTTTTCGCTCTTTCAAATGTTGCAGCATTAGCTAAATTTCTTTGAGACTAGGCACTGCAAAAATCATACAATCCTTCATAGCACTCACCTAAATAGCAGAGGGTACTGTCATCAACAATGTTTTTTTCTTCCAGTTTTATCAGTAATTGCTCATATAAATCTTTGGCCTCTTTAAATTTTTTCTGATTAAGACTGAACTTTGCTCGCAGCTTATGCGCTTGAATATTCTACGGGTTCAATTGCAAGCAAACATTGAGGACATCCACTGCGTCACTCAGCTTTTATTTTTTGGCCAAAGCTGATCCTAAATATAGATACAGTTTCTCGTCCGGGTAAATTTCTAATGCCCTCCTTAAATACATTTCAGAAGAATCTTTTGTATGCTTAAAGGCATCGATCGCCAGCCAGTAATATATATTAAATTTGTTTCTTTGCTTTGATAAGTCTTCAAGAGTTGTAATGGCCAGCTGATAAGGCTGCCCGACGTCTTTTTGATCCCGGATATTGAGATACTTGATGGTAAACCACTCAATGCTAGAAATTGCAACATGTTTTATCTTATAATATTCCGATTGGTCCAGATTCTCCGGCTTTTTTTTAAGAATCCTATCATTTTTTTACATTGCCTATTGCGCCATTTTCGAAGCAACATCGTAGTTTCCCAAGATTAAGTTTGAGGAGATAACCGATCTCCGTACTCGCATTTCAGACTTAAAGTTTATCGAATTACACTCATTGGTATAACACCTGAGCTATTTGGCCAGGTAAATGAGCTATTGCACAAATTACTTCCTTTTTTGATAAAATTCAATGATTCGAGGAAAGAGATCCAGGATTTTTGGCAATGGCTTCTTAGGAAGACTTTAGTAAAAATCGAGCAGTTTGATATGATATCTGTTGGCCTGCGCCTCACTGTTAGCCTGTGCCTCACTGTTGGCCTGCGCCTCGCCTATGGCCTGAACATAGTGGTTTTTTATGTCTAATAAAACCTCCTATTCTCTGTTGGCGCCCAATAGTTCTTCTAATTTGAGCAGACTCTCTTAGTACTTCTGTTTGTTGCCTATCGTGCGATAGATTTATACTAAGATTCGTACATGGGCGATCTCAAGCCTTTGAAAAAGCTCGTAAAATTACAACGCCTTCTGAAATAGATCTATTTTGGTTGGCTCATAAGCTTAAAGTTTGCCCATCCGATAATAGATTGAAGCTCGAAGCCCCTTATACTTCAGAATCAAGGCCTCATCCACATCGGTCTACGCGAGTTTCCCTTTCTCGAAGATTTAATTGCAGATGAGAACTAGCTTATTGGATTCCTCAATGTCTTTTTAAATCAAATTATTTTTGCTCATAGCTTTTTACAGGTTGAGAATGAGGCTCTTGACTAATCGTAAGTAGAGAGCACCAATAAACTTATTTTCATCTTATTGCTTTTCAAAGCATTCTTAGATTTGCAAAAGGTTATCTTTCTGCGCTTCAAGCCTCCGCTACAGCTCTCCATATTCTGAGGCTGAAATGAGTTAGTATCTTCCTTCGAGCTTGGTGAGATGAAGATCGATGCAGCCGAGCTCTTCGGATATTTTAAAGATCTGATGAATGCGGTCGTTCAACATTTTTATGCTGGATGTAATTTTGGCCAAGGCTTTGTGGGGGATTTTCAACTTCAGATACTTTTATGAAACTCCTGGGGGCTCATCGGCATTTAGGAACTCATAGATGCCATTTCCTGAAATGCCCCTGAGATTCTTCGAGATTATTTTCACATAATCGGGGGTCATGCCCCACTCGTAATACTTATGAGCAATCATTATTTCCTTGAGCTCTTTCAATGGCTTTTCGAGTTAGGCAAACTGGTTTTCTATTCCTCGTTTTACTTTGTAGTTAGCTTATTTCGATTTATTCATTTCCTAACGCATTTGCTCGACAACTGATATGGGCGTGCTGGCAATGCAATACCTATGGCTATTTCCACAATCGTTGCAATCCTATAGGCACTTAGTTTGTTTTCATTATAAAAGTAATTGCATAATTTTTATATATAAAAATGCAGACTTCCAACAGCCATAACACTATCTTTAATAATAATGGTGATAGTTGGATGTGATAGCTGTTCAATAAATAATTTGATTTATTTTATGGAATCATTTGCTCATTAGTAATTCGATTGCATGATTTACTTGAAAGCTGATGAGATTTGGGAAGAGTTCGGTACCCAGGTATCCTTCCCACCTAAATCAGTAGTTATTTGAGATAAGAGCAGACTTTTATTTTGGCCAATGTAAATTGTGAAGAAATCAAACGTATGACCCTTTTATGTTGTTTATTTACGTATCGTTTTCATATTTTATATTTGGGCTGATGGGTAGTAAGCTTCTCCATCTGATATTAAAATGAAAGTGAGACTTTTTTTGCCGACATCAGGCGATACGCACTCGATCGAACCTACTAATGCAGCATCAAGATCCGTCCCCCCTCCAGGAAAGGGAATAGCTTGAGTGTCTATTCCAGCAGCCAATTTATTTCTGATCGCGATTCGATATGTAGAATCAAAGACAACAATTGATACACTATTTTCGCTCGCACTTGCAAGGTCTCCTAAAATGCTCTTCAAGGAACTTAACTGATTCCTCCAAGGTTACCCATCCATCGAACCCGAGCCATCAAGAGCAAAAACATAGTGTACTTATCTTGCAGTTTGCTGTAAATATATAAGAGTTTATTTTGAGTATTCCACATGTAGCATTTGCTCGTTGTCTTTTGTCTATCTCCATTCGCATATTTTTTTGCCTGCAATTTACCACATGTGTCGAAACGTTTAATTTTGGATGGCTATTTCTTTCCCTTCAAAGTTCCATTCCTCCTTCTTTGAATCTTTGTAGTCTTTCCATGACCATGGTTTTCCATCGAAGCTAAAAGTGCTGGAGTCTCTAATGTCTTAGCATCTGAGAACTGAAGCAACATATTCAATATTTCCCTACTTCTTTTTTTAAATTCTAATTCCTTTCAGTGCTCTCATTTGGTGCCCTGATTCACATTTGTGCTGCTGATGAGGCCCAATCTGTCTTAAATCTATATCGCAGAGCCGTCCACAGCATGGACAAGCTGCCTCACATATCTTTAGCCGAACCTTCTGTTCAAATTCTTGTTTCTCATTATCCCCCAAATTGATTTACTTTTCAATATTTGTCTTTAACTCAATAAGTTTCTCTTATAAAATTCTCAGGAATATTGCCAAGTTTTGAATTTCATAGTCTATAATTGCATTTTCAAAAAAATTCACATTTACTTCGGATTAAACTTTCCCTTTCGCAATGAATTACACTCCCTATTTTAAATTAAACTTATTCTGATTTTCGCTCTTTAAAATAGATACTCCTCTGAATATCAGATCTGAGAATATCTGACTAACAGTTGTTTATGAATCATCATCCTCGATGAAGAGATCTTAGGAATCCCATTTTTATTCATTGTTTGAAAAGCAAGCTTTCAGCTATTTGATAATTGCATATAGCTCATTAATCGAAGGAATCACAGAGCTATTGAAGAGTGACTTTGCTGTGTGAAAGTGATCATTGACAAACTATGCATAGACCCTTTATGTGACTGATTTCGGATCTGTCAGATATTCAAAGATTTCGCATTCTGATGTGCTCAATTGCATTTTCCTATCTAAATGCTATTGAATAACTTTTCGGGTGTAATTCGATAAAAAATTCTTTTTGGCAGTCGATAAGGCCTCTTACTTTTATTTTTGATTCCACTGTATAAGATATTGCTTATATGACTTCAGAAAGTTTTACGCATTTGCCAGACAAGCTTCATTTGGATTCTTACTGATAATGCCCAAAAATATTTTCTTTTGCTTGCTTTTTTATTGTTCAACTTCAGCTTTAGTTTCTTCAGATTATTTCTATTGTTTAACTTAGAAGGCTTTCCATAAAATCAAAAGAGCAAAGCTATAAACATTATGTATAAAACTATACGCTAAAGTTTGGCATATCTGCTTTAAATCTAAATTGAATTTTTTGATTTCGAACTTTACAAAGTTTATGCATTCAGTAATTGAATTTTAAACTGTCATCGATTTGTTTGCTCTGATTGTTTCAACGAATGCAATTATCCTTTCAAAAAGAAGTTTTTTATGAATAAACTATTTGATAAATATTTTGAATTATCGCTCACGAATTCTTTAAACCAATGAAGAAAATTATTTATTCATGTAATTTCCAAGAATTTACAGTCCTTGATGATTCTGCTTAACGTATATTCTTTTTTCATTTGAATAAGCAATGCAAACTGTTTGGGGATATTCGCAATCATGAATTTTGTTTTTAATTATTTTTTTGTTTATTAATTCTGGTAATTGTTCGCACATTTGCATCAAATTTTCTTTGTTTTTTATTTCAGCTGGATTAATTATAAAGTCATGAACTTTTAAGTCGTCTATATTTGAATTATTTTTTATCTGAAGCCCAATGCGACTGAGCTCTTTCGCACAATTATGTTTCTGGTTTTGAAGATAGTCGGAGAAATAATCGCCCAATACTTTCAGATTATAGCTGAGGAACTAATTTGAATGATAACAACAGGCATCCCGAATGACAACTTTCACACATTCTTAGTAAAGGCATTTTGAGTTTTTGTATTATTTCAATTATTTTTTGATTTCTGACTAAAACTTGTCGGACTCAAGTATATAAAATTTTATCGTCTTTAATTACTTAAAGTCAATAAAAATTTTGTCTCTGTTGTAGGGATATTATTGCTACTTCAAAAGTCTATATGCCTGTATTGCTATTTTTTAGTTAAAGATCCAGTTTTTGCTTGACTTATAAGCGGCATTGATTATTTCTCTTACCAAATATTACTTATCAATTTTAACCCTAATCTTTAGGAAATCCTCTGCGAGAGTATCGACAAAAGAATTCAGTAGAGGCTCTTTTTTTAATTGCTCCTTGAAATTATATTCGTTTTTTTTGCCTGGAATGAAAATTTAGGAAATATTACTCATATCAAAGTAATAATTGCAGCGATTCTCTCTGATTTCAAAGAATTGAGTCATATCCAAATATTCTCTTGAAAGCTCAGTGACTTCAGATTTTGTTGTAGTGATAATTGGCTGAATGTAAATGTCCTCAGTATATTTATTAGTATCTGATAGGATTATTTCGCAGATGGGTTTGACAAATTCTTCAAAATCATTTAATTAAAGGAATTGCTATTTAACTTGAGCTTGGTGATTTAGTTTTTGATAGGTCAGCTACATGTTATACGATTCGAAAATTTTATCCCATAAATCTTTACTTCTTTTTTTTCGATCTAATTTTGAAATAATCTCTTTGATGTACAAGTTCCATTAGCCCTCAAATTGTGACTCAATATATTCTTGACTTAAATCTTCGCCTTTCGAATATATTTTTTTTTTAATCTCTCTTGCCTTTTGATTAATGGCGTTAACTCCCCTTTTCTGGGATTGCTCAACGTCAAGCTTATATCGATGCGTCGCGATCTCCAACTTCATATTTTTATAAAAGTAGTCTAGGTTTCTTTCAATTTCTGTTTGAAGAAGTTAGATTAAGTTATTTCTTTATTGATCCTGTTCTTTCTCAAATTTTGCTCCAAACGATTTAAAAATTTATGCTTGGAAAATTTTATACTATCGATCTTTTTCTTTTTACCACTTTTCGTAATCACAGAGTTTCTTTGGATATTATTATTTCCATTTCTAAATTTGTTTTTCTATTGTTTTGTTTGTTTAGCATTTCCAATCTTTTACTTCAGCTTAAAATCTTTTCATCCTTCTGCTCGTGAATTTGGTGAGCAAAGGAATTCGAATAATGGTCGTCCAGTTGCTCTACATTTATTCATAAATATCTCCCAAAGTTTGCGGCTCCGCATTTTTCGATCTGACTTATAAAATTTTTATCAACTACAATGCTAATGCTTTAGTTCGAACATAGAACTACCGCGTGGGAGTTTTATCCTTTTTTTGTACACCCATCAGAACTTGCTTATTTCCTTTCAAATTTTATGTTATAAAAGCGTTCGGCATTGAAACTGCTTATTGGATGCTCATATAATTTTACATTTGGGGGCAAACCCCAACGATTTTAGATCTCATCTCCATTATCTCATTTAGCTGCTGCTGATTTATTTATCCATCGGTTCCATGATTGAGAACAACATAGAAGTTTGGGTATTTCGCTCCTTCCTTGTCGTCCATGAGTTCACTGTCGAAAGAAAGTTAGAGGAGATTTTCGCATTTTGCATCAACGTCGCCTCTCGTGTTCAGAACAAGGATATCGCAGACTTTTAGGAGAAATAAGACGAGCTTGTTATCAAAGTTGTTGCCTTATGAACACTCTCTTTTATAGTTTCCAAACAAGCCTTCAGTATCAAGAACGAGGAGTCCCTAACAATTTTGAATATTTTTTCCTGCAAGTTCATAATAAGTGCCATAAACTCCGTTCGTGCACCGGCCCTCGCTGCTCATGAAATCACACCCAAATAAGAAATTGAGAAGCGTAGATTTGCCCGAACTTTGCAATCCGAATATTCCAATGGTTTTTACTTTTTTATTTTTATGCATATCAATGTTAGCTTTGAGAAGGCCAGCATGCATTTTGAGAGTATCTCCGTTGATAATCTAAAAATTTTGACAAGATTCGAATTCACTTTCAAAAAGCCTTTTTGCATCTTAAAGCATTTGAGAATTGCTTTTATTTTATATTGGGTTATTCAGCATCCTACTAATGGTTCTCCAGAAATTTTAAATAGAAAACTGTGTGTCTCGGATTTAATAGAATGCCTTTTTTAATGACTCAGTTTGATAATTCTGTTTCGTGAAGTCCTCATGGTTGAATAATTTTTAAAGACTCTCAATTTATTCCTTGAATTTTTTGTTTAAAAATTTAGATGGCAAATCTTTTAAGAGTTTTAGGTGATCTAAAACCGCAGGCTTTATTTTTTAGAGATGGTTTTAGGACTTCTTTTATAATAAGCTTTCAATTTTATTGACCGAGGAGAAAAGACTCAGAATTTATTGCCTTTATATTCGAGAGAATTATCTGATTTTACTCATCAAATACTAAATTTTACTCTCCCTTCGCATTTTAATTATTTCTGCAAATGTTTGATGCATTATTAGTTTCTTTTATCCATTGCCTTCTTTCAAATAATTGAGATCAATCATTTTCGAGAAATCTTTTTATATATTTTTCAATATTCTGTAATATTTGCCCAACTATTTGTCAGTCAGAGCAAATGATTCAATCATTTTCCATTTATCTGCCTTTTAATCGTTCGACTTGTTAATGATGTACTCGTTAATGACATCCGAGATGCTGTCGATTTTGTCTGAATGATATCTCATATTCTCTTTATTCAGCTCATGAATTTTTATTTTCAAAATGTTATTTTTGAGTTCGGAAGATGTTTTTTCGGAGTCTCTTTATATGTAAATAACTTCGGCTGTAATGTTATATTTTTTGATCAATTCTTATACTTCGGCCAATTGATTTTCCTTATAATGCAACAGTATCAAATTGGCTGCTTTTGAGAGTTATACTTTTTTGTTCACACTAATGCTTTCATTCGATACATCGATGATGTCGACGAGATGTTTTTAGTTCCGATAGATATTATATTTAATGCTGACCGACTTAGAGCATATTGGATGACGAGATTCACTGATTTCAAACTCAGTATTGAAAATCTGATTCAAAAAGCTGCTTTTTCCTTTGATTGTGTCATCGAAGCTCATCGAAAGAACACTAATACTTTTGTTTGCAATCCAAAAGTGACTTTTTTTGAAGCAGCATTGTGCTCCGCTGCTGTTTTTTGTAATTAACGGAATTGGGCTGTGATTTTTGTTGATTCTCATGAATTAAACAACCAGTTCCTCTTCGGCAGAACATAGAATATGATTCATAGCATAGGTTTCGTTGAAAAATATCTGTTATTTCGCACTTTTGGGTTGCCATAAGTTGCAACTTTTGTTTGTCTTTTTGACTAATCTCCGAATTTCACTAAGAGCAGAATCGATCCGGCAATGCTTTTTCACTGCTGAAAAGATTATCCGAAGCGCAAGAATCCGGAATTGAAATTCATAGGACTCACTTGGAAAATCGGATTCATTGATTTATTTTATAAAGTGTTAATCATCTTCAACATAAAATTATCGAAATAACGACACAGATATTGGCTCCTGTTTGCTGAAAGCGTAGAACTCCATATTTGAAAGTTTCTTGACTTCGACTCTGCACTGCGGTTCAGTGATTTTCATTCCTTCAAAAGTTTATTCATCCATCATTTAGGATCCTCCCATTTGCCATTGCTGTTGCTCTGAACGAAGACTGCATTGATGCTCAAATTTGCTCTTCAAAGCCTTTATTGTTTCATTACTCAAAACTTTCATTTGATAATTTTTGGACGATTCTTATATTATAACTTCAATTTCGAGTTTGATTTCGAATGCGATAGATATTTCTTTTATTTATTCGCCGGAGAGAATTTCTTCGAGAGTTTTATTTTGCGTCGCATCTTTTTGAATGTCTTCTTCAGTTACTATCTGAGTAATAATAGCATTTTCCTCGAATTTTGTTGACAGATACTTTAATACTTAGGATAATTTCACCTATGTTGGCACTAGCTCATTTTTTAATGTCTTCCCATTTACTTTAATTTTTGGGGTTACACAGTGTCTAAGTTAGACATCTGCTGTAACTATATCTTCTTGATACTCTTTGTAATTCTGAAAGAAATAGTAATTTTTTCCTCGCACTTTCAAATGACTTTTTATTTTTTCAATGCTTGTACCAGATTAAAAAATAGTGGCCACATTTGAATCATTTAAAACAGTGATGTATGATTTTATTTGCAGTTCTAACTTCGAAATGCCAAAGTCAAGGCCAGTGGCAATGCTGCTTCCCAGATCAACAATCTCTTGGGATTTATTTTGTAGTTTATCCTCTACAAAATATTGACATTTCATTTATGCTGAAGTATTAAACTTCGACAGTATGGTATTCAGAGTGTCCATTTCGGAATAGTCTACAATTGCATCTTTGTATTGAATAGTTCCATTTAATTATATAACTTTAGGCTTTTCAACGTTTGTTTTTTGCATCGAGTTTTTGAGGCTTTATATTTGATATAATTTTTATAATTTTTCTTTTAATGCATCTGCCTTTTAAAATTTGTCTAAAGCTATACTTTTATCTATCGCTTTTATTGTCTTTTATATTTATTTTTAAATTTCATGAAGTTGAAATTTCATCGATCGACACTATTATTCAAGCTAAAACATAGGATTTTAGCATGTTTCTTGTGTTTTGTCTCTAAAGAAAGTTATCACGTCAATCATGGTCTGAACCTCATCGATATTAACTGCTTTGCCCTTCGCTTTCATAATTTCTGTCAGTTCTTAAATTATCTTATTCAATTTCTATCTCGAGCCTGATGACTTCGTTATTATTATTTATCTTTGCTCTTGAATTCCTTTAATTAGCTCCTCAAGCCTTTTTAATAATTGCTTGCACTCTTAGTACTATTCTTTTTCTTCCTAATCTGCGCTTTAGTCAATGCCTTCATTCACTATTTTTTAAAGCTTCTTAATTTTAGTTTCTGCTTCAGCTTCGGAATTCATTTTTAGGAGTTTGAGTTATGCTGTCAGCTTTAATAGACCATTTAAGCCCTAAATCTTATTTATGAACATTTATATCTCAATTTTTTCTTCATGAAACCTTTAAATGCGTTGCTCCTGACTGCCTGCCGATTGCTTTGAACCTGTATTTTCTTGATTTTTCTTTTCAGGATTCGTTAAATCTAGTTCTTAATTTGGATCATTCTGTTTCGAAGTAGCATCAACATTTATTTTCTAACTCATTGGTTTTGAAAAATTTTAGATGCTCTGATCACATTAGAGTTATGTTATTTTTTCCGATCTCTCATCCATTTCACCTTTGAACTATTTTTATCCTATTAGTTCAGTCATGAGATCTGATATTGTTCCAATTGATTTTTAAGCGTGGATCGCCTATTCTAATTAAATTGTTTGCATTTAGGGGTGAACCCTAATTTGTTAAACATTTGCATTGATAATTTTCTATCCTCCTTCCTCATTTTTTGGCGTCTAGGAGCTCAGTGGAGTCGATAAGAGTATCTATATGATAGCATTGGGTATACCTCATCTTCAGGTAGATTTTGATCAAGACTGGGGTCTTCTTTGTTCATTCGATATGTGATAAATAAATACAATATCTAATTTGTAAATGACTCCGATATAAATTGACTCCAATATAAAAAGAATTATTTTTTATCTATTTAAAAAAAACAAAAGGGAAGGTTGGCTTGTATTCTTGATCAGTCAGTTTTTGGATTGCTTCATGTGCAATTTTCGGCAGAGCGTCCACAATTCAGTTACCCAATTTATTCTGCGTTCGCAATCGATATATATATAAATGGTCTCAACTTTTTAACTAATGCTACTTGACATTAATACAAATGATGCATAACAATGATAAGTTTAATAAATCCGCTGATTCAATTGCTTTATTTTTCAATTGTTCGATATTATTCAATTGTTTGATATTTATATGTGATAAAATGTGATAATGATTAAAATAATGATTATTATTATTATATTGGCAATAATAAGAACCCTAATTTATTAGAAATTAATTGGAAACATCATTGATTCGAAGATTGTTATATCGTAAATTTCTGAGTACCGCGTAATTCTTTGCTTTGCACAGATGAGTAAAAAATACAGTCTGTACACTCCGACCTATGTGCAGCCGACGATGACCCCTGCTCCTCCTCGCCCGCCTTATAAAGAAAAGTTTAATTTCAATATCAGTTGCGAAGTGCCCAAGAATTTTAAAGATGTCAATTATAAGGTTTCAATCGCATGGAAGTTTTTCCAAATCGACGAAGACGAGTAGATCGGGAAGTGCAATTTCTGTGGGATGCTGTATGCTGTGAAGAACTGGACTACTTCGAGTCTGTTGCGGCATCTTCGTCGGTCTCATCGGCAATAGTTAGAGGAGGCAACAGTTAAGGAGGACTACATGAAGAATTTGAGCAAAGTCTCGAATTCTAAGTTTCGGGCCAAAATCACAAAGACCGAAGGCGGAATTGAAGAGCTCAACGAATAATAGTAACTCATTTAGTCGAGGTCCGAATGGAAAGATCTGAAGCAGCTCCTACAGAAATAAAAGAAACTGCTGGTGGAAGATTTCTACGAAAGGAAGAAGTTGATGAATCAGGCATTCGCGAAGAATCCAATTATCGCGCATTACATAAGCAGTTTCCCCCTGGCCAGCCCCATACACTAAATCCTACTGACTTTGAGAAAAACAAACAAATTCGAGCTCGTTGAAATACGACAGGGGTTGAAGGAGTGCTACTGGGGCTACCCTGAGAATACACTGCCTGAAATGTTTGTGAGGCTCGATAAAAATGACATGATACACCAAATTATCCCCAACTTTAGCAAATCCTCTCGGTAAATATCCAGCATTACTGTCATCACTCGCAGAATGCTTGAAAACTATATTTAATACGGCCAGAACGAAACAGTTCTTTTTCTATACAGCACCAAGCCTGTTGCCAACCTCCCTGACAAGCTCAACACCAAGGGATCTATATTTCCTCAGATGTACACCAATTAGTACCAGCGGGTTCCTAAGAATTACTATAGCAGCGGAGTCTCCAGCATTGCAAACTACAAGTAAATGTAAGGAACAATCTATATTTCTGGGTACGATAGCAATGGAGACCCTATAATATTTGGGTTAGTGCTCATATTTGATGCCTGTAGGCACCACATGACTCACAAGGATGAAGATAAAATGACAATTGCTAAGGATTTGGTAGGCTGCACTGCATTATTCAAAAACTACCTATCATATTTAGCAGACCTCACCGATTAAGTCTTTGATTATAAGTAAAATGCTCACGTGATGAAATAACCCAGCGATAAATCGATCGACGAATGCAGTAGATTGCCAGGGTGCATTTTTATCGACGCGCCTTCGGAATTTCTGCAGGGCTTTCATCACTGCATCGAGCAAATTAAAATATAATCCCCACCTGATGCTAACATGAACAAACAAAAATAATAACCATTTGAGAATGAGTGGGGCAGTAAGGATGCAAACAGAGGGAAATAAGGGAATAAGTTAGATTCGCATGGAGAAGCAGACATCAGATAATAAGTAATTCATAATAAGCAATAAGGAACTGAGCATAGATTCTTGTTCGGAAGATGGTCGACTCGGTTTAAGTATTTATGCAGCAATGAATTATTACTGGATTCAGCAGTCGACATCAAGATTCTCTCATTCAAAATTAGACAAATTTTCATGGCTTCTACCAAATCTCACATCGAGTAACTCATTGAAAGCCACTTCGACCGAAGCAGCATGGAAGCAACGCAGAAGAGCAAAATGCTCGGTTTTATGAGCTGTCGTTACTTTCAAACGGTTATAGCAATGACATACGGAGTGAGGGGACTTATCCGTAATACATAAATGCAAAGGAATGAATCTGAATTGGCAAGTCCCTGCATGGCTGATTTTCTGAAAACTATATTCCGGCAGGAATAGCTCCGCAGCAGGAGAGATAGTGTTCCGATTGTAAATAGAAGCTCCGGGCCCCTCGTGGGTTTGGTTAGCAGCGTCCGGAAATAATTATTGAAGCTCTCAAGTAAATGCAGCGAACTGCAGTAGATCCTCAAAAGCAGCAATAAGCACACCATTAATAGTTTCCTGCTCAACATAGACAATCAGTGGAGTCTCCTTGTGACATTGATATTGTTTAAAGTCTGGGGGCAGTATGACTTGGTGGAAGAGTATCATTATATGGGCAGCGGCTCTGAGCACTCACCCTTCGAGATCTACGAGCGCAAGACGAGTACCAAACAAAGGAGTGTGATTGTCATCTAGTAGGACATCAAAAAGCTACTGGGGAAAGTGCCGTGGAAGGCTTACACGAAAATACTGTGGGGGTGGGATTATGCTCGTGAAAGATTAGTCGTCGAGGCGATCAACAACAGCACTAATTGTGCCAGATGTTACAAAGTTACATAAAAAAGACGGACAATGAGTTATAATTCGCATAAGAATAGGGTAAAAGAGAACATCAAGACAGAGCACAATGGATGCAAGCATACTGATGGCACTGCAAAACAGGGACATAAAATGGAAGAAAATGTGAAACATGAACACATCAGTGAAAAAAGCAATCTCAGCATTCGATCGGACCTTAAAGAGCGCTCAAAAATAACGAAAAGACAGTAACTCATTCAAGAATAAGGAAATTGTACAAAAAGTAAAAACTACACAAAAATAGAGCAAAGCCACAGCTAAATGAAGGGTGCATTCATAGATAAAAACGATAGCAGTGATTACACATAGTTTTAAGATGATTAGCTGAAACAGCCTCAGCAGTTTATCGTGCATGCCATTAATGCAACCACACAGCAATCATACTTGGTGTGCGATTGTGGATTCGTATAATTCATGGGACTCCCCTGTTCACACATAATGGCCGTCATTCATTTCATAAGCGAATCTTATCATATCTCTGAGAACCATCACCGAATTAGTCGCTATATACACCAAAAATTCAACCCAACTGTTGAAGGCCAATGGAAACTCGAGCAGTAATGGACAACCCAATTCAATTAAACATAAAGCAGCATGAAGATAACAGAATAAAGGTATGCCCAGACAATTATGGAGTAGTTCATGAGAGAGGCATCTCGAAAGTAAATGCAGATGCTGATTAATAAATGCAACATTCACATAAATCAAAAGAGTTACTCGGACTTCATTGATTTGCTATTCCGACGTTGATTTGATCTCATCGTGATACCTCTGCAGTGTTTCAGGCATTGATTACTCTTATGCTAATGCGACTATATTCTTGAAATTAAGTATATAAGTATATTTACTGCAATATAAAAGATATCAAAACTAGTATAAGTGACGAATTATGCACAATCACGTAATAAACAAAATAGAAAATATATATACTTATTTAGGTCTTCATTCAAAGCTTCTGCTGTCGAGGATGCAGGGAATTGAGATGCAGTTTCTTGGTCTCTCGATGTGCTGTGCTCGTCGGATAAATATTCTCGTTGGTCTTGGACTCGAACTTGTATCGAGTTTTGCCCGATGCTTTTGGAATTGCAAGCGATTTAAAATAAGGCTGATTCTGCTCTTGAAATTTTTAGTGAACATTGTAAATATCTTTGGTCTTCTAACTTCTGCTATGGTCACGTCCCCCACTTATCCCATCATGATTCTGGTAGCTTTTATCGAACTTTGTAGTCATATTCATTTAATCTGAGACATCATAAAATGGTGAGGAAGTCTTAGCAAACTGGAACTGCTTTTGGGTGTATGTTAGTGGGCTGTGGCTGAACGGACTTGACCCCTTGTTTGTTCGATTTGATACATACTTTTCATATTTTTTGTCGATTTATTGGAAGCCGCCCATTTTGGAGCTCTTTCCGATGCTCATATTGTTCCATCGGTTGTTGCTAGGGTAAGCAGCTGGCTTATTAGATTCTTCATTTCTGTGGCAGTGCGCAATTTCCTCTAAAACCGAAATACTCGCAGTATGTGCTTTATGATTGAATTTGATCGTATCATTGTCTTCTTGCTTCATTTCGAGCAAGCCAAATGTTTGAAACTAACTCGTCGCATCACTATGAAAACTGTGTAACTATGATTTGGGCTGGTTTTGCTGCGCCTAAGCACGAAGGCACATGTTGAAGCTATCCTCCATTAATGAATGATCACCGATATTTCTGATGAATGAGCATTTTCTCTCCCTGTTAGTTGCTTGGCCATTGTCTCTGCTCCGCTTCTGTTGTTTTTGCTATTAGTAAATGCTGTGAACTTGTTGCCACTTCGAGGGAGACACATTTTCAGAGCGAATGCCTGTCTATATGATACTTCCAGGCAATCGATTATTGGGTAATTGTATGCTACTAGGTTCGTACGCATGTAGTTTGCTTTAATGAGCTCGATGTTCAGCTTGATAATTCATGTTTAGCTAGTGCAGACTTGATTAGTAATTAGAATGATATCTTTTATGAACCTTCGCTTTTTTCGGCTTACTTTAGTTGCCCTGTAATAGATATTTTGAACTGTTGTCACTCTCTTTTTGTTTTCGATTGTTTTACTCGATTTGGTTATTGCTGATGTATTATGGGTAACTTTTTAGTTTGTCGTCGAAAATGTTGCGATTAGAATTTACTATGTCTTGTTGCGCATCCGCATTTGTGTCCTTCTATCTGTTATTTACTTTACTGCAGAATTTTTTCATTTTGGGTTCACGTTTTTCCAT
Source organism: Brachycentrus maculatus (assembly GCF_059751285.1). Classification (NCBI taxonomy): domain Eukaryota; kingdom Metazoa; phylum Arthropoda; class Insecta; order Trichoptera; family Brachycentridae; genus Brachycentrus; species Brachycentrus maculatus. Next base: position 10,565 of record NW_028282401.1, on the reverse strand, counting down.
GAAATGTGCGTATTAGGTATTTTAATTGTATGCTCTGCAATTGGCAGGCTCATCGTGTACCTTCGACTGCTGGTATCTGATATCTCGGTGCCCTGCTTCCTGTTCCTCAATATTAATTAGCAACTACTCTGCAGCACTCTTTATTAATCTGACAGCGTCCGCATATTCTTTTATATTATGTTCCTGTAGGACTGTCTTGATCCGTTTGAAGATGTTGCGGCTGAAGCATTTGGCTTCGATCATGTTGATGGTGTCCCAGATTATGAATGCAGGGCTCGTCAAGGTGGAGTTATAATTACGAATGGGCCTCAGAGAACCTAAGTTAGGGTTCATCCAAATTAGCACATGTCCCCTTTCGTTGAAGCAGATGCACTACTCGGTTAATCCGACGATGCCCACAACGCGTTGAAGCTGCTCCAGCCCCGAAAGCACCCCATAGAGGACCTTATATGCTTGGACTTCATTAATGTTTCTACACTATGAGAGCCTCCTTGGGATTCTCTCGACGAGCACCTCGATCGCTTTGGCTGAATCTTTGACAAAGCCAAGGTGTTTCACGAGAAAATGCTGATTGCTTATTTGAATTTGGTGGTGAATATGAACTATTGATTAGGGGATGGGGTAGCCCTCGGCGATGGCCAGAGTATGCAGTTCCTCCCAGATTGTGCAGTTCTATATTTTAGTCTTCCTGACCCACTGCTGAGGCATCTGGATTGACCCGAGCTTCTATTCTCTAGTTTACGGCATCTTCTGTCGAATGTGGAAATTGAATATCGAATTCTATATAATAAATTTTCAATTCATTATGCTTAATTCATTACGATATTGTAAATAATCGTCTGCTTTTTGCTTTCTTGTTGGCAATGTAAAGATGACTAATTTAGCCTGCATTGAATAAGCCCTGTTCCTTTGTTCGTGCTAAAAATATATAGTAATAAGCGTTTGACATAATTATAAGATATTGAAATCAGTCCCCTGTTCCTTCCTGAACTGCTCGTGCTGGTAATAAGAGTGGGAGTGATATTGCGAGAGTTACTCTTTGGAGTCCTATTTTAACTCTTATATTTTATACTTAATTTATAACTGATTTGCCAAGTGATCAGATAGGATATTGACAATGCTAAGCTCCTCCGCATTAGGCACCGTCCAGAACAATAAGACCTGCACCATCATTCAGCTGCATATTCCCGCTGCGGGCCAATAAGCCTAGCTTCGGCAGTCAGATCCACGCAAAGGCACCAAGATAATCTAAATTTAACTGAGGGAGTGCCCAAGAAGGCTCCTCTTCGATCGCATGCCAGTATTGCTCAGCGCAATCAGCCAAACAGTCCGCAAGTACAAGCTCAAATAGTAGGCCAATATCTACATACTCGAGCGCGTCTGCGATATGTGTAGTATCTCACAGGATGAAAAACAGGGCATCCTCAGCAAATGCAAGGATCAAATCCATGAACTAAAAGCAGATCAAAACAATGCCTCGGCAGATGTGATGGCCTTGACAGATCTAACGAATACGGACCTTGTTAGTAATGGAAAAGATAAAAAACATAAAAAAAGCAGCAATAACAACAATAACAGCAATAACAGCAATAACAGCAATAACAGCAATAACAGCAATAACAGCAATAGCGAGCCATGGACTCTGACCCCGCTGGGAATAAATGCAGATCGAATAAGCCTACAAAAGACTCCCAAATCAAGTTTTTGCAGTGAAATACCTAAATCCCTTTATCGGCCAGCCAAGGACAAAAAAAACAACGATTCTAAGACCGATAATAAACAATTCGACAAAGATAATGTGAAACCCTCCAAACATGGTTTCAATAATCTCGAGCATCCCAACACGAAGGCCCCCTTCGAAACCAAGGGCAGAAAAAAAAAGTAAAGCATTCAAGATACCAAAAATTCTATCTATTAAGCATGGAAGCTGCCGTCCTATGACTTTTCCTCACTGCTCGCCGGCAAAATGGCCTTTTCCAAGAGCAAAAATATCAGCAAGATCAATAGCAGCCATGCGAACATTGACGATTGCAATATCTTATTTGGTCAAAAGGATGTCTCAATGCCCCAAACGAGACACATTGAACAATCAGTGGATATTGATGTTGAAATAAACTTATAGGAGAAAGTGAAGCATATAGAGTATCTGTAGCCTCAACATCAGGGAGATACTCCAGAGGCAGATGAGTAATAGAGCAGAGAGAAAATATACTTATACGACATCAATGATTTGCAATAATCCGTGGATATATAGCTTGATCATTTGAAGTTCACAAAAAAGCTGCTACTGCTTGAGCCCGAACTGCAAAACCTGTTCAATACAATTTACGGGCGTGAGGGCTGGGATTTCAAGGGATGCAGACATAAAGTGGTAGTTGAGCTGGAGAGGCTCTTCAGTTGCCTGCAGGAAGAAGAACTATATGATATCGACCAAGTGAAGTTCATCGAAATTGTGGCCAGGTACCAGTGCGTCGGGCTGCTTAACGCTCTCAAGTGATGTATCCGCCTAATAAATTGATCAATCTCTCGCATATCATCATATTTTCTATAAATATAAGTGCAATGCAGGCAGTTCCGTGCATTCCGTATTTATCGAATATTATCGCCAATAGAAAATGAAGCGGAGCATATCGAACAAGCAAGTGGGCGCAGTTTCCGATCTCTTGCTGTACTTCAAGGAGCATCCCGAACTGTTCGAGAAACAGTAATCCAACAAGTCGCACATGGAGCGGGTTATGGCCGTGCTCAACCAATAGAACATGGAGCACCTCGAGCAATAGTTTCAGCTCTACGAAAAGGGGCTAGAGCTCCCCACCTTCATCTACCTTATGAAGAAACTGTATGTGCCGGACAATGAGCTCTCCAAATACTTTTTCGTATCTGACCTGATAAAGTTCTTTCAGGACATCGACATAAACGGGGACGGGCATCTAGAGTGGTCGTAGTTCACAGAGTATATAATTGAAAATATCCGGGTGGTCGAAAAGCCCAAATATAAGAACATCGTCTATGAGGAGAACTAAATAATAGGCTCAGCCTACTCCAAGATCTCCAACGAGTATAAGGTCAGGAAGATCTACGATTTGAACAACAAGAGTGTAGTCAGGAAAATGATGTATAGTCACTCCCAATACACTTTAGCGTCAAACCTACCCAGCAACAACAATGGCAATCACAAGGGCAAGAGCAACCACTGCTACTTCATACTCGAAGAGCAGACCAATACAATTATGGTCTATGATTCTGCCACCATGCAGGAAGTAGACTCAATCAACATGTACGAGCTCGTCCAGAATACCAACTACTACATCACGAAGAATGGGCCCACACTCCCCACCAAGCTCGGCCATGGCAGCAATGCTTGCAACAATGGCAGCAACAATAGCAAATTGATAGTTATGAATGGCAGTAACACCATAAGTAAGGCCTTCATTGTTGACTTCTCGATCGACAAGGGAAGCCAGATAATGGGAGTGCTTTACAATGGCGGCTTGTTCTTCACCAACTTGAAAGTCAAAGCCAAAGCCAATAAATACTTGAACCAGTGCTTAGAGACAGAGTTGATCAATCAGTACAGCTCGATCCAGCAGTGCAGTATTAACTATAACCCCCTTTCCAATTTATGCTTCAAAGACTACGATAAGATTAAATACTTGGTCGAGCACAATGTGTGGTGCATCTGTTCCAAAACTGGGAACATCCTGCTCCTCGAAGTCAAGTATCTCTCGCGAATTAATGTTATCATTAAGTTCGTATCCTTTATGAACTATCACCGAGAGTCCATCACGGAGATCCTCTAAATCTAAACACCCCATCGGCTTCTTATTACAGCCTCCCTCGATGGTACAATCAAGCTCTACTCCAAGGATAAGAGCTATATGAAGAACATCACGAAGAGCATCACTGGCAGTCCCTACACCAGTGCCAACATCTGCTAATCCCAATAGGTGCTATCGTTCGAGTACATTCCGGAGCACATGGCTTCCATTATTGACAACCAAAAGAGAAAAGGCATTTTAGGCATCGATGCCAGCTCTGAGTTCGGCAACCATGTGATCTCCTACGGTTTCAACAACGAAGTCTATATTTATTCCTTGGATATGTCTTTGACCCGCGGGTACACTAATAAGTACATCGAGCACAGTGGCAACATCATATCCGCCTCTTTCTTAAAGATGCATCCGCAAGTGCTTTCGATGGATGAAAAGCTGAACCTCAGAATTTGGGACTTCAGGAGCTTGATGACAATCCAATTACTAAACTGCGAGAAGATATTTATAAACCCGGGCCAACTCTCAATTCTAATCATTCCCGAAGAGTCACGTTTCCTGGTTTCCGAAAAGAAAGTCACAGAGTTTAAGGCCCCTTTGCTGGAGGAGAAATCGCGGGAGATTAACGAGTTTCATGATATCTTCGATATTAAGTACTCGGTTTTCACCAACTAAATCTTCGTCTTTACGTCGATCGATATTCGAGTCTATAACTATTATACCGGCAACCTCAAGAGGCTCTTCACCAAGCTCTATTAGGGCACTCATGAGACCAACATCACTGCAGCATAGTTCGGCTACAAAAACAAAAGGATCTTTTTGGGAGATGCTGCAGGCAGCGTACGCGAATTCTGCTCGGAAACAGGGGACTTGCTGCAGAACATACATCCCATCATAGATGAGCCCTCTGAGGAGGAAGATCTGGCGGGTGATGGCTCCAAAATCAACAGCATAAACAGGAAAAATAAGGGCCGGTAAAACAAATAAAGCAATGAGGAGAACAACCCACTAAAAAATTACGAAAACAGCGAGATCGTAAAGATCATATTCCTCAAAGACCACTCGCTCTTAATATGCTGCTCCATCGACGGTCGGCTTTTGATCTATGAGAGGAACTAAGATTCAGAGTACCAGCTTATCCGGGATTTCAGAGAGTGTCACCCTCTCTAATCAGCGGAATCTTCTTCCTTGAACTCCAATTGCTCCCATAACTAAAACAATCATAATAACTTTGTGAATAATTACGCGGAGATCACTTGCGGGGCAGCAAGCGGCCGATACTGCCTGCTGGCAACTGGCGACGAACACGGCACAATTAACATATGGAATTTAGACAAGTATATGATTGAAGGGATGTGCGTGATGACATCTAAGATTATTAATTTAGTGTTCCTCCCCATCTATCCGGTGCTTGTGGTTGCCACTGCTGATGGCTATCTCAACTTTATCCTTGTAAAGCCCTATGAGAACGTGAGGATGAGAAACAAATGTTTCGCCAGAATCAGGGTGCTTGATGAGTCTGAAATCGGGAACTCTAAAATGAGTGGGTTCTCCTGTGAGCTGATCCTGAAAAATTATTTTCCTGAGAACTGCCCGCTTTTGGGGCCTTGCGAGATGTAGGCTCGATTATAGGGGAAGTATAACAATTTAAGCAAACCCCATCACTTAATCTGCACAATAGGGACCACATTGAATCAGATTCGCATCATGAACCTGAACCCACTGCTGCAGTATTTCAATATCGAGTAGAATCACCAGATTTGCACTATCAAGAGCTGCCAACGCACAGAGATTCAGAACATGAAGGGAGTGCTGGTAAATGAAAGAAATCGGGTGCTCCTCAACGGCTATACCAATAAAGCAGACTCTATCTAGTGCTTCCGCTTTGAGAGTCTCTGTTGGGTCGAAATCGACACCGTGACCGGCCACTATCGAAGCAGCAACGACGAAGCCAGTTCCCAACAAAAGAATAAAACAAATGTAGAGCCTTAAAATGCTGGCAATAGCCTAAACAGTAACATTTCTCATCCTGAAACAGTCCACAATATACACCTATTCAAGGAAAATGCAGCCGTCTTGATGAAGGGCTCTGACAAAAGAATCAAACTCTTCTCGCTTGTGCCACACGACTCGGGTGAGTCTTCGTTGAAGAAAAACCCCTTTGATAGGTATGTGTACAAGTGTACAGGCATCATTCAGTTCTTGAACTTCAAGAAACAGTTGTGGCTTTTGCCCGAAATAAATTTGTACAAGAAACTGCAGTTCATTGAGACTACCATTTATTCGATAAAACTGATCGAATCCAAAAAGTTCAGCCAGGAGGAAGAGGAAAAGGTACGGGTTTGTCTGCTGCTCAACTAAGTGATCACTAATTCTTACGAAAAAGAGAAGTATTACGAGTGGATAAAAGAACATATCGGGCGGAAGGCCAGGAAGGCATTAAGATATAGCGATAATGGCAACAGCAATATTGAGTCTAAAATGCTCGAAACTGAGAAAAGAGTACTGACCATCAACACCGCTGAAGCAATGGAAAAGCATGCCAATAAAATACAAACCAACCTCGCCATCCTCAAAGCCAACACTAGCAATAACATCAACAGCATGAATGCCAGGACTAACTAGTTTGAAAATCACAAGGATTACATGTCCGAAGCGTAGTTCAACCAAGTCTATCAGAAGCTTATCAACTCAATTACTAATTCTCTCGGGGAGGAGTACATCAACAGTATTCATTAGAATAAAGCGAACACCAGCACCGTCAATGCCTTTACCCCTTTTAGTACCTTCAACAGTAGGAATCTGCACACGCATGCCAGCAGCCGCGTCTTTGATCGGACCAACAGCAACAGCAATATTGAATTAACCAGCGAGACAGCTAAATCCAATATGGATGCTGTGGCTAGGGCAGAGGGAGTCAGTAAGGGGAACATCAATACGAACAGCTTTGGGTTCCCTAACAAAACGGCCGAAAATGATAGATTTATTGACCACAACTTTGAGAGCAAGGAGAACAAACTGAACAGACTAATTAAGACCACGAACCACCAGTTTATCAGTGAAAGCACCAAAATGAAGAAATATACTCTGAAATAGAACATCAAAACAAATAGCTCCAAGTATTCAACGGACAAGGAGCTTCAGGCCACAACCAATTGCTCAGAGATGAAGTCCCTGAGCAGGACGATAACCAAAAACTATTCTCGCTACAACAACATAAGCAACACGGGCAGCATTGGCCTCAAGAAAAATACCAGCAATACCAGCAACCTCCTCGAACTCAAGAATGCTCTTAATTTTAACATAAAGAGCAAGGAGAATGAGACATGCCGAAGTCGCGGACAGTTCAAAAAAAAGAACGTCCTTTTCACTCCTTTGTCAACCGCACACAAGTGGATCCAAGACAGGAATCATTTTTGATCAGCAGTATTCATATATTCTCAACTTAACATACCTGTGCTCACCTCCGCTGAATATTGTTGACACATTGCAATGATATGGAAAGTTGTTTGTTATGCTATGAATGCCTATATTATGTGCATTGCAATAATATAACAATATAATAATACTTGGCAATAAAACAGGAGCAGAGATGCAGCAGTTTCAAAACAACAAAGATAGATAGATGTATGAATATTTATGCAGGCGAGGTACTCCTTCGATTAGCCAATAGACCGGTCGATGGAAAGTGGATAGATTAAGTCAAAAGGGCCCGGCTTCGCTTTGATTACACACATCATATTTAAGGTGCTGGTGCTTATCGGTTACTACTTGAATGCTGTCTTCCATGCCTTGCTCACCGAAATGGTCACCATTGAGCTCATTGTCATTTTGATTGTCACCGATTTCTGGTTCACCAAAAATGTCAATGGCAGGAAGATGCTTGGGATTCGCTGGTCACTCGGCGAGGATGAGTATGGGGTGTAGAGGTTCAAATTTGAGTGCAGGATTAACAAATAGTACGTCAATGCGGTATCAGGCAAACTATTTTGGCTGGCCCTCGTGGCCTACATTGCAGTAGCGACGATCAACTTAGGCACAGCCATTATCATTGCCCCGAACATTTACAGGATATCCCTCCGCAACATGCTGATCAACATCGGGATCATGGTGGGAGGAGGGGCGAATTTATTCTTCTTCTTCAAGGCCTCCTCAGCTAGCAACCAAAGGCAGGCCCAATTGAAGAGCATCTACGGCACGGACTTCCTGAGGAAAATGGAGGAAAGCACAATTGTTTCATTTTTATGATTTTCACTACTGCAGAATCTATTCGGCTTTATCATACCTCATTAAATTAAGTCATGATCAACGTGATCTTCAAGACCAAATATTCACATATCTCCCTGGTTCGGCAGTACCTCAAAAACGAAGCCAACTCCAAAAGAATCAACCCATCGCAAGTGACATCATCACCGGCTGCCTAAAACGGCTTCTACCGCTTTCACGAAGCCGACAAATACATCTTAAGGCAGCAGTACCCGGAAATAAAGAGCTATCGCGATTTTGTCTTTATGAGTGAGAAGCAGCTTCGATTAATCCATGTGCAGGTTGACGAAAAGGAAGAGCAGACTATCAAGGAGCTACTGAATACGGATCGAGCCGACTACGGATGGATGAGAAATATTGCGTATGAGACCCAACATATCGATGATCTCGAAAGTGCTGAACCCTATCAGCATAAGACTCTGCTCGGCTACTTCAAAGAGTCTATTAGAGAAAGGAAATATCACCACAAATATTTCCTGATTCTCATTGTCGCTATCCCAACCTACCTATTGCTGGCCCTCAAGTATTACCACCCGTTTCGCGAGGATAAGCGGGAAACAGTAGTCGTGGCCAACCCCACTAAAATGGACACCTTTAATGCAGGCGACTACCGACTTCACTCGAATGAAATCACCCGGAGGATGAAGATGTTTGAAACAACGGCTAGGACCGGATGAGATGTATTCATATTTAATAGCTTTTTAAGATAATTCATATCATCACGCTTCGAATTTCGGTTACTCTTCTTACTTTGCGCCTGTTTACTTTGCAGGTTCGGTGACTGCTTATTCTGGGACTGTTGATTTCGTCATCTAGTCTCCGGATTACTTTGCTGTTTTGCAATTCCTGTTGATCGTTGAGAAAATCCACTCGCAAACTTTTTCCATAATTTCAAAGATCTCGTCTTCATGCCAAATGTCGTGCCACATATCCTCGTAGAACAAGATTTACTTATTTTCGAGGGAAGTCTGCGAATGATCGTACAATTGAAATGCAACTTCAGGGTTGACTAGCTTGTCGAGCCCTCCCTGGACTACCATGAAAGGCCGGTGGTACTGCTTAAAAGTCTTTGGGCTGGTGTCCATGATGTTGACCATCATCTACATGGTGGACAAGGAAGCCCTTTCGGAGTAGGCATAGGGGTCCTTCTTCACATCCTCGGTAATTTTGGGGTTTCGGACTGCTTTCCCATAGACTGGCTTGAACAATCTGAGGTTGTTGGGCAGTAACTTGCCCACAATCTTGGCAGCAGCCACTGCTCCAGTTGAGAAATTATGCATCATTGCCGGCGCCATCAGTATTACTCCCTCGAAGAGCAAAGGATGATTGAGGCTCAAGTGATAGGCTGTCATGCCTCCCATCGAAAGGCCCAGTGCGAATTTTGGCTCATTCACGTAGAGTTTTGAGACTAATTTAACAAACCCCAGTGCTTCATTAAGATGTTCTTCGAATGATTCGACATGCCCTTCTTTCCCCTCTGATCTCCCAAACCCTCGATAATCATATCCCACAGTAATTAAACCGTGTTTGCTCATAGCTTCAGCTAAGTGTGCTCCATGCCCTAAATGAGAATTGAGGCCGTGAAACATAAAAACTACCCCTTTGATTGATGTTTCGGAGCTTTGATTATGACGATAAGTGTGAAGCTTGATTTTCTTTCCCTGTTCGATGACAAAGTAGTCGATGAAATCCAGCTAATGGAACTCACTTATGCCTTGAGGGTTAGATTTCCTGAAAGCCTCACTTTGTTCAGCTTTATCTATTCGCCGTTGCTTTTATTTATCTGAAAGCTGACGATACTTCTTATACTTTTGTTTGTTCCCCCCTTCCATCGTGTAATCACAAATAAATATCAGATCACCAGCAGTATAATTTAATATTACCATTGCATATTCATCCTAATATATCCGAACTGCAACGCTGCGTAATATTCTATTCTATATTCCCTATATTCCCTATATTCCCTATACCGTCTATACTTATACTTCTATATTTGTATGTTATAGATTGCTTCATAATGGATATTCCCATTGTATAATGTATTTTAGATTGAAATGTTTAACTATATGGGCTGCTCGGAAGATATGGTCGAGGAGGGAGTCAAGGGGTTGGGGTTGGGGTTGGGGTTGGGGTTGGGGTTGGGGTTGGGGTTGGGGTTGGGTTGGGGTTGGATACGATCACGCAGTCGACTCCATTGAAACAGGAATTTATGTAATTTCTCACCCATTCAGATCACTTATTGGAACTAATCCAAAAAATCAGAATGTGCTCGTTTGGGTAAGCATTCCAAGTGCTTCTGCGGCCATAAACTCACCTCACACGCGAGCTCCTACTTCGGAAAAAAAATGAACACTGCATGCCAATAGGAGAAGTGTGTCTGCAAGAGATTTGCATTTGTGCCAACTCGGCCAGAGGAATGTGGAATGTATTGGCTCGTCCGGAGAAAAGACTTTAATGTTGCAACATGGAAGCCACCCTGCAAGTAAGACCTTGCTTAGTTAGGTGCAAGCACAACACTGACGAACACAA
>NW_028282400.1:0-17520 GCF_059751285.1 Brachycentrus maculatus | reverse complement strand
TCCCAACCCCAACCCAACCCCAACCCCAACCCCAACCCCAACCCCAACCCCAACCCCAACCCCAACCCCATGAGACAGGTGATGCAATTTATGTTCTATTATATGTATAGTGAGGGCTATTTATAATCACTTTTTGCATTCTTTGCATTCAAAGAAATGAGTATATTATGATAGGTGGAAGGTCGATTATATTTATAATGCAAATTATTGTAAAAAACAGGAAAACATGAAGTTTTTCTGATAAAAAGGATACCTGTTTGTTCAGCAACTTATCATTACATCATTATTTAATTTCCATTTCATGTGCTCTGTCAATTTAGCAGCTGATCAGCAGAATTAAAATTCGATAGCTGCATCATAACTGTATAGCATACTTATTGACAAATGCAATACGGATATAAATATAATATACAATACAAAATATAAGAAAAAGAATGTAGTACATTGACTCCACCCGCAAAAAAATGTTCTTCGGCCTGCTTGCTTTGGAAATTGTGATTATAATCTTGGGAATCGTCGGAGGATCCTTCGGAGGGGGCATATTTCTAAACATTTTTCGAATCGCCATGCTGGTTGCTGCCAACTACTGTTCGGATCCTCAATGGGGTGCACTGTATTCAGTTTTTGCTTTACTTGCGGCAATCTATGCGCTTGACCCTGTTGGTCTTTTCATAACTGGCCGTACTTATTATGTGATTACATAGATGGGGAAGTAAGGTCGACTTTGCAGAATATAGCACTAACCATCAGTGTATTGCTGTGCTGTGTTGCATCATATATCGGGTTCATGTATACGAAGTAGATTGCCTCAGAAAGAGATGGCACGGGTAATGCAAATAATGGAAGTGGTGGTCAAAATTAGCAATATCATGGGTATGAGTCGTTTGCGCCCCCTCAAAATCGGGCAAGCAACTTATCTTACGGCGGTACAAACTATTTGTATCAACAACCTGAATAGTCCCACCAACAAGCCAATCCAAGCCGAGATAAGCGTGGCTTTCAGCCTTTCGCAGGGCAGGGCCACAGAATATGATGTCAAATAATCTCTATTCAATACTAATTTCCCAATGTCGAATAAGTCTATGCCTCGGGAAGGAGGTACAAATTTGTAGAGCAGTATAAAGTTCAGCTTATTGTGTCTCTATCGCTTTATTCATTGAAATTGCCTGCTTCGCTATGAAATATATGCACAAACTATCTTTAATTCAGTGCGAGCAATTTAAATAGAATCACTGTTTTCTATTTTATTGATTGGCTAAGAATTTGCTGACTTTTTGGTTTTTGTGGCGATTGATGTTGACAGCATTCATCAGACTCACTTTGGTAGGCTAGTTTTATTTGAGAGTTTCTGTTTTTCCATCAAGCAAGCTTTCTTTATTGAATTTGAACTCCAGGCAACTGTCCTTCATGTGCTGTTTGTGGTCCACTTTCGAGTGACCAATCTATTGACAATTTCGATTTTTGGAAGAGGGTTCCATTCTCGAGACTTATGTTTGCTCCTCCTTGAAGTAAGGGTGATCGAGGGCTTGCTCTACTGTGATTCTCTCGGAGGGAACAATCTTTAGCATCTTTTTCAAGAGATCTATGATTTCCCTTGGGGTTTATTCGTATTCTGGCTCGTTCAATGTGAACTTGCAAGCTCTATTGGCTGCGACTACTTTCTCATACTTATCCTCATTGAAAATGCTGACCCCATACAACAGGAGATGGAAGATAATTCCCAGACTAAAGATATCGCAGCTGCAATCATAGCGATCGGTTTTACTCTTCGTATTGATGACTTCAGGAGCCACATATCCAGGGGTCCCGCAGCGCACAAACAAGTACACCCCAATATTCTAAAACTATGCCAGGCCGAAATCTGCAATCACACAGTCCAGGCCCTGCTTGCTTCTGAGCAGTATATTCTATGGCTTAAGGTCTCGATGCATTATTTTCTGGTCATTCAGGTGCTTTAAGCCCAACAGCAGCCCCTTAATAATGGCCTTGACTTCTCCCCCTTCGAATTTATGACTCTAGGAATAAACACATGGCTACTTTAATGCGATCCTCAAGTTGCCCTCCTTCCAGCAGCTCGAAAATCACGTAAAGCGAATTTTCAGATTAGAACACTTCTTCGAGCTTCATAATGTTAGGATGGTTGAGGTTCCTCATTATTTGTATTTCTTTGACCAAGCATTCCTTCCCGTTTTCCTCACTATAGGCCGCTTACTTTGCAAACGCTTTGACAGCGTACTGGGTCTTCGTGCTAATTTTCTCAGCCAAATAGACAGATGCAAAGTTGCCCTTCCCTATTTTCTTAATGGGCTTGAAGTACTTATGAAAGCCAGTTTGATTCAAATATTTTTTCAATATCTGCTGCAAAACGAGGTTGTCTTCAGCTGGCAGTTAGAACTGAACACGGTCAGAATCATTCTCTAATGTAATCAGACTGCCATTTATGCCAAATTTGAGATCGTAACAATATTTGATACACAGGCCATCGCTCAATAAAAGGAGATTCTCATAAACTAATAATGGAATAGTTTCAGTAAAGGGAATTGATGTTTATTTGGGCTTGGCAATCGTTTAATAAAGTAGTTAACCTTTAGGCTGATTTTGGTAAGGAGCAATTACTTGCTGCATTATTCTTCTATTGCGATACTAGATTATTGATTGAAATATTCTATTTGATGAATAGTAGTATAACTTAAGCCTTTGCTAAATCACTTTAAAATCACAAACTAATATAGAACACTTCATATTGTAATCAACATTATTACATTATCTAATCTAGTTCGGCCTCTGCATCAATTTATTGTGTTGCTTGGATCTCAATACTGGTACTGCCTCGTAATGGGAATGTTTGTTCTCTCGTTGTTGTCGTAGGTTCTTGCACTCATCATTTCCAGGTCTTCCTATTCAACTAACTCGTCGATTGGCATCAGGGCGTGCTTAATTGAGACCTTCAATAGCTCGATCAGCTGCTCCTTCTTATCCTTAGACAGACCTAACAATATATTTATCAGTACCATGTTTTTTCACAAACTATTCAGCAACGTCGTCGAGGATTTGTCCCTTGCGGATCACCAACTTCTCTTTATGCTCTTCGGTGATGTAAACGTCAATTACTACATCCTGTTCCACCTGATTATGACTGTCGTTTAGAGATAGAGGAAGAGAAAGTGGCAAGTTGCGAGGGCATCTTGGCACATACGCAAGATCTGGGGAGTTTGGTTTAGTCATTGCCCAATAAGTATAGTCGCCATCATCTGACTCTAACAAGCACTCCTACTTCTCTTCGTTGGCATAATCGTCAATGCTGTTCTCATTTTGGCTGTTTTCACTCGTATTGAACTTACGGTTCTACTTATTGTGATGCATTGAGTTGGAGCAATCCTGATTAAACAGCACATCCTCATTTCGATGGGCAGAATGGAATAATTCAACTTTCATGCTGGCTAGCAATTCCTCGTACTTCTCCCTTCGGAACTTATCGACGATTTTTTAATTGTAGGGGAGTCCCTTATCGCTGATTATCTTCCTAACTTCCCTTTACACCCTGCCCCGCAGCATCCTGCCGATCATCATCTTCTCGCCCTTAAATTATTTGCCCTTTTGCGCCTCCCCCTCATCCTGTTCACATTTACCGGCATTCTTCAGCTTGCGTATCTTTGGCTTGAAAGTGAGCTCTTCTTTGTTGCGGTCATACTCGATTTCATTGATGGTCTTATTCTTCTTTATTTTGGATTTGCTTATGTTGTAGAGAAGTTGTGAGCGCTCGTTGCCCATTCGACTCCTGGTGCTGTTGTTGTTGGTGCTATTACTGGGCAAGAACACAGAGTCTACCTCTGGCTCAGTGTTGCTGTAGATATCGTTGAAGGACTCTACAGATATTGCATGTTTTTTGCTGTTGTTGTGAGTATGGAGGCGTTATGTAACTGGATTGATTGTGTCGTTTCTGCAAGGATACGCAGACTTATTATCTTGCGACCGGCTGCTAATCAGCTCTGGGCTTTTCATGCGTCTGTTCTTATTGTTATTGTTGCCATGATGATCATTCTGATTGAGACCCTTGCTGCTATTGATGAGTGCCATTTTGCTGGACCTGTCGGATATTTGTGGTGCAAAGAGGCAGTCCTCGCTTTTGGAGGGTTGCTGGCACTTACTCAATTCCATTTTAGTGTATTTGAGCACACCATATTTGCCCTTGATGTACTTATCTGCGGGAGTGGCCCTACCTTAAAAAGAAATACCCAGGATCGAGCCGGCCACTAAAATGAAATTGCCGACCGATTCCCCGGATATGTACTCACCCCAAAGTTCTGTCACCAAATCATTCTTCAATGGCTCATAGGTCTCCTTGATCATTTTGAGCGCCTTCAGTGCTTCAAGGTAGTTGATGTAGGACAGTTTATGACAGAGCAGCTCAGGCGCATTGAGCTTGAGAATCGAAGAGAAGGCATTTGTTATTTCTTTCACGAAAGAGTAGTAGCAGAGTGCGTTATTTTTGTGGCTGTTCGTTTTTGGTTTAAAGCTGTCGCCCATCTGTCTATTCTATTTATTATTATGGTAGGGATAAGGCATGCTAGGTTATTAGTTTGTTGTTCGGATGTTATGGGTGCTGAGGGAGTTCTCAGTATTAGTTTATCTGACCTTTTTGCTTTTATGATTGCTTTTATGATTACTCTTACTCTTGCTTTTGCTTTTGCTTTTGCTTTCGCTTTAATCTTGAATTCTGTTTTGGCATTGATGCTTATATTTGCTTGTGCTTGTGGTGTTATCAGTTGTTGCTGGATTGCGATTGTCATCAATGCTCCTGCCATCGATGCTTCTGTCATCAATGCTCCTGCCATCGATGCTCCTGTTGAAGCTATTAAGTTGTTGGGTGATACTGCTCTAGTGGCAGTTGTGGCATCTATAGGAAAGAGGCTTGTCCCAAATGGAAGTCGACTGGCTATGAGGGGTTTTCATGGATATGCTGGTCAGGTGCTGGCTATCGTTATGAGTTGATGTGTTATTCGAGCAGTTGAACTGCTGATTGCCCGACAATTAGACATTTCCCTTCTTGACATTGATGCCCACATTGTTCATGCGCATTGTCACACCATTATTGCCGCGCTTGCTACTCGGCTGGTTGGGCTTGCTTGTAGAGGATTGATGCTGCTCTATTTTTTTAATGAAATCTTTATAAGAAGTCGGTTTTGGCCGTTGCGGGTTTTTCATACTTATAACTTAACTGCCAGGATATTATAAACACATTCAATCATTTATTCGGAGTTCAGATCTTGATAATATCAATTAAATACTCTGGTTTCAATTATGTATGCTATTATATGATTGATAGCATTGATGGCATTGATAACAATTAAGATTTACACTAAAAAAATATGCAAATTTTTATATCATTCTGATGGCGCCATTTGCTCCTTCTGTTGTTCTCCGCTCCTCTCCTTTAAGACCTATTCGTATTTTTTGAGTTCCTGTATAAATCCAGAATTGGGATGGATGACGATTCTGATATTTTTCACATATTTATGAGCCTACTCGTACGATTTACCCTAATATCTCATCAAGTATGCAATGACGAAACTGGCGCTTCTGGATACCCCTGCTGCACAATGCACCAGAACGTTCCTACCCTCCAGAATCCTCTAGTTGATCCACTCGGTGGTCCCATCCAGCAGGTGCATCAACTTCTGTTTGGGGAAGTCATCAATGTTCAGCTTATGATATAAGATCTACTTGAACTACCCACTCATCTCCTCATTCTCGAAGGGGGTCAGCAATGAACTCCCACAGACACACACGGCCCGTATATGCTTATCGCCGATTACTTTCTCATCCAGGGCTGTATCTTCGTTGCCCAGAAACATTTGTGGCAAAATTTGATGGAAGTCCACGTAGAGTTTGGGCTTATTCTTTTTGAAATCAATTAGCCTCTCGTTTTGTTGAGCATAACAGAATGAGCAGATGTGCTAATTATTATCGGAGAACTCAACTAGTTTATGGCCGCCAGATTATTCAGTCTATGAGCAAATGAGGCACTCTTTGACATGCTAAGTTTCTGAATCGTTCATTTAATGCGCGTAAGTGAAGTGTCTATGTATATATGTACTATAATATATGTGTACTAGCATATACTTGTATATGTTGATTATATATCGGGAATTATTATCAATTCAGGCTAGTGATTATGGTTTGCTAGGATTCTAATTTCGGCTGATTAGAAGTGTCGAATAATCAATGCATGAACTACTTTGAATCTTCAAGCGAGAACAAGTGGGATAAATTCTAGGACCCCAATATCACTAAGCCTGACTCTAACTGCCATCTCTCCAAAGAGGAACTCTAAATCATCAGCCATATGGATATCCATGATCTTTATCAATACATTGATTGGAATCGCATTAAGCAATATCTTAATGCCTACATCCAAGGCCGATTTACTGAAGTCGATTCTCTCCTCTACTTGCTCAAAATCATCTACAACCTCCTCGAAACCAAGAGCTGTTCGAGATTGATGGTACTCTTATCAGATTGCTACCAAGCATTAGAGGCCACTAATACCTTGATTGTCAATGCTGAGCCATTCTTGCTAATTCAAATTAGCGCCAGAACTTCTCATCAGCTCAATGACGATTACTTTCAAAGGAGTTTATCAGAAACTATCGGGCACTTGAGACACCCTGAATTTTTTCGGGCTTTAAAGAGCATCTTAAACATCGAACAATTCAAAAATGTGAACGATGGGCTCATCAAACTACTCAGAGAAATGTTCATTCAGAATCTAAAGCTTTTCCAACTATCCTCAACCTCAACGAAATCAGAACTTGATTTCAAACTGATGTCGGAAATATTGATGACTCTCTTTCAGGAGAGCAATTTATAGACAAATGAATTCTTTACGATATCCACTGTCCTCATGACTTCTGATTTCGCAGACCTCCTTCTCCTGCTATGTAATCTCTATGAAAACTATCGGAATATATCAAAGTGGTTCAAATATGTGCTCAAAAAGCAGAGCGACAACTCTTTAGCCATTTCCAAGGCCATATATTTCATTGAGGAAAAGTCCTATTTCCTGGAAAAAATAGACATCCTCAGCCTTTTAAAAAAACATAAAGACTTCGCTGCAAGCCTTGCCTGCGCGTACTTTTACAACACGAATTTCTAAATAAGTTCTAATTAGGCTAACAGGGTTGAAAATCACCTATGCAAGTCTTCCATCGCATTTCACATCCTAATCTGTCTGCTTGACACGATAGCATGGGACCCAATGCGCTTAATTCTCATCATTGACAATATAGGGATCATTATTCATCTTGATTAGTTCAAGGAAGACGAGCAGCTTATAAAAGACGCGTCTGAACTCTTTCGAAAGTTCCTGAATGAGGAGCATTATGCATTGATCCTGAATTAGGCTCCCTTTATGATAGTCTGAGACATGAAACAATGAGAATGCATCCAGAATGAACATGATATTTGTTATAATGTGATGCCATAATAAATATTAAAGCTATGTATGAGAAATCAATCGATGATGGTTCGATCAGACTGTCAAGAAAAGAGTAGCTCAGTCACGAATAACAATGCGAGGGGGGATCAACCATCTAAACGATAACTGGCTTCTGCGAATAAATCAGAAATATAATTCTACCATATATATTTCTTAAAATTTTGGTAAAATCGTATGATAAATATGATTTCAAGGTCCAAGGCACTTTCTGCTATACTAATGGAACTCCGGTCATCATCAATAATTATTTCGCATCTTTTGAACTCAATCAAGCCTTGCCCTTTCACTTCACATACTGCGAATCGAACAAATCTCTATCTTTCACCGCAAAGCTAGCAATCGTAGATGGCGAAAACCCGCATATTTAAATACATCGTAAGGTCCTTACAATAATTACCAATCACAAATCTTATTTGAGAAGGCTGTTTATGGTCCTTGGTGTTAATAATACATTCTCTAGAACTGCAGTCAGGCTCAAAAGAAGCAAGTTGGTGACACATATCAAACTGCTGGAGGCAGTTAACCACTCTGAAAGCGAATGCTGTCTTGCGGAGCTATCTGACCAAAGATTAGTTTAAATAGAAACGATTCGGCCATCTGTCCTGAAAATTACTTCGATTCCATACAAGCCAGAAGATTTGAACCAGCAAATCAATGATAACGCAGAGAGAAGCAACAAGGAGTGCTCGATCTTTCGGTTCCGCACCAAAGTCCACAATGAAAAAGACCATGAGGCGCCTCGGAATTTGGCCATCAAGTATACTCGAGCACTTTCGGGGGAGAATGCAGCAGAGAAACTGCATTACTAAAAAAGGATCATCGCCCAGATTTCTGAATCTCCTTGCTTCTTGCACTACTACGTCTCGCATGAGAATGAGAATGCTGATTTTCTGTGGATGGAGCACATCGAAGAGTCCCTACATGACAAAATGATAGGCGAGACTCTAAGCATCATTGAGAAGATAGAAATAGCAAAGCAAGTTACAATGGGTGTCAGAGAACTTCATCGTCAGGGGATTGTGCATCGGGATTTGAAGCCCAGCAACATTCTAATAAAGTAGTAGATAGTGAATTAAGAGTACTCGGAATGGTCAGGGTCGGGGATTTCGGTGGACACCAGCGAGGATAACGCGAGGAGAAAGGTCAAAAGACTCACAGCCAAGATCATCGACTTTGGAGAATCGATATAGTGCTGGAAGATACTTGACAAAACTGCGTTCAACTAGAATAAGTACGAGAAAATAGGGTGCACGCTGCCCTACTCTCCCATCTAGTGCTCGGTGCTTTGCCCTGAGGGATACTCCAAGCTCAAAATAGATAATTGGTCGGTCGGCATGCTGTTAAGTCAACTGATGCTCAACACTCTGCCTGTTACCTACACCAAATGCCACAAGTAGAACATAAGGACGGGATGGGTCAGATAGGATTTCATATTCGCGATGAGCCTCCGGTCGAGCAAGAGATTGGATTTTATTAAATTCGCAGCAAAGGTCATCGGACTGTGCTTAATGAGATTCAAGTACCAGCAAAGGCTATGCCTAAAAGCAGTGGAGGACTTGCTCGTCTATCTTTCTGAGTTTAGTTTCAATCTATTTATGCAATCATGATTTATACTTCAGATTTTGCGTAACTTCATCATTAATTATTTCCATCTTTTCAGTCTGCTCATCCTTCAGCCTGTGCGTCTAATAAACCCTCTTGTGTTATTGAGTTTTTGCTATTATTAAATTGATTTAATATTTAATAAATAATAAACCATGAAGCTCACTATATTTTTGGTGCTGCTCTTTATGTTGGCATTCATCGGGTTCTCCCAGGCTGATGAGGAGATCCCCATTGGGGGATATGCATAATAGGAGGCCTCTGAACCTGTGGAAAAACCCAAATAAGAAACAACGCGGACCCCCATTAAATTCGAATTCAACCATGAGACGGCCTACTTGTATCGATACGAAATAGCAGCCATATTCGCTATCCTTTCCTATTTGATTCTCTACAAGCGGGGCAAGGCGGTCAACGCGGAGATAGTTTAGAAGTTCTATGACACTATCAAATAATACATCTATAAGCACTTTGACCATGTCGGGTTCACCAAGTAAAACGGTGGGGATCCCTTCGTGGCCGAATCGGCAAGCGACATCATGTTCTATGCCACAGGACGAGAGCACTGCGACTACCTCGAAATGTCCTTCACCGTAACTATGATAATATTCAGATGAGGAAGAGGCAAGATATGCTCTATTATTTAATTTATGAAACTGTGTACCCAGAAAAGGACCTGATCACGATCGATATCCCCATTGCTGTCGACCACCCCATCGTGTTTTGCTTGGCCAACCGGAAGAAGGTCAAATCGCTTACTGAAAAGTATCTAGATTTAGGGATGCTGGCAGGCACTTTCGATGTAAAGTCTTTGAATAGCAATTTCTCAGCACTAGGCGAAGCTGCTGAGATCATCGACATGCTCCTCGACAATAACGTCATCCGCAAAGTGCAGGACCTCGCCAGCCTCATCGTCAGCATTCACTACACAGACCAGAAGGTCTTCTCAGAGCAGACTGGGCACCTCCGCGCAGTGTTCTACGCATCCGCTAAGAATGAGAGCAAGTACCTTGCGGGCCTCGAACTCCTGTTCTACTTGGTTGACAAAATACACAACATGAAGGTGCCGGCCAACTATAAGATCAAGGCAGCCAAGTCTCGATAGGTATTTTATGCTTCCAAGGAAAAGGAAACACTAGAGAAACACAAGTAGGAGATGAGGAAAAAGAAGTAGTAAAAGCTCAGGCAGGATGAGGCCTGGCTAAGAAGCCTTCCTCCCTAAAAACAAAAGAGGGAGGATGAAAAGCGTAAGAAAAAATAAATGAACAAAATGCAAAAGTCAAAAACTATGAAAGTCATGTGATTGATTGTATATGCATATTATAGCATCACACCATACCATAAAGACCTGAACTTTAACAACTTATATATATCTATAGTTCGATATGAATATGTATCATAATATTCATAGTTGAAACAATAAATTGCTGCATCAGCTCTCATTGATTTATTATAGCTCCTGGTTCTATTCTTCTGTTCCTGGAGTGTTTTGTCTTTCAATTTTTTCTGGGGAGTTCAAAGTCAATTATTCCTGAGTGTCATCAGCGTCGATTTCTGTGTATTTTTATTTATATGGATATTATGTCTCTTAGGTTTTATTTACTTTCATTACTTATGAAGTACCAATTTCCTGCTGTTGGGGTTGGGGTTGGGGTTGGGGTTGGGGTTGGGGTTGGGGTTGGGGTTGGGGTTGGGGTTGGGGTTGGGGTTGGGAACCTCCATGCTCTCCCTCAATCTTGTTCCTCATTCCCATTACCAAAGATCCCATAATAATTTATTTCCTCATGATTTCCTCATTGCTATAAGCCAGCTCTTCCGCCAGTCTCTCGATAAATGCACTGATTTAAAAATTGAGCCTTTGCTCATTCATCAGATCCTCTAGGCTTTTATTCTTTTAGTCTTGCACTATTTGGAACTACTCGCCTAACTTTTTAAACTATTTTTACAGTTTGCCCAACTGCTTCTTCACCATTGTTCGCTCCTCCTTCATTTCTGTTATCTATGACAAAAGGGTCTGAGTGCAAGTCTCCAGAGTTTATGAGAAATTATGCTCGATTCCTAGTATCGAGAACATTCTCATCAGGTAATTTTATGATAGTTGAGGGTTTGGCGAGCCATTGCAAGTTGGTGCTAATTATATAGATTCACTATTTTTAATTGAGTTTCTTAGAGTTATTTCACATTCTAACTCCTTGCTGGTGAGCTTCAATTCTGATGATGAGCATGTAGGTGAATGATCTTCTTGTTCCGCATTACCTGCATCTTGTTCCGCATTACCTGCATCTTGTTCCGCATTACCTGCATCTTGTTCCGCATTACCTGCATCTTGTTCCGCATTACCTGCATCTTGTTCCGCATTACCTGCATCTTGTTCCGCATTACCTGCATCTTGTTCCGCATTACCTGCATCTTGTTCCGCATTATCGGCATCTTGTTCCGCATTACCTGCATCTTGTTCCGCATTACCTGCATCTTGTTCCGCATTACCTGCATCTTGTTCCGCATTATCGGCATCTTGTTCCGCATTACCTGCATCTTGTTCCGCATTACCTGCATCTTGTTCCGCATTACCTGCATCTTGTTCCGCATTACCTGCATCTTGTTCCGCATTATCGGCATCTTGTTCCGCATTACCTGCATCTTGTTCCGCATTATCGGCATCTTGTTCCGCATTATCGGGATCTTGTTCCGCATTACCTGCATCTTGTTCCGCATTACCTGCATCTTGTTCCGCATTACCTGCATCTTGTTCCGCATTATCGGCATCTTGTTCCGCATTACCTGCATCTTGTTCCGCATTATCGGCATCTTGTTCCGCATTACCTGCATCTTGTTCCGCATTACCTGCATCTTGTTCCGCATTATCGGCATCTTGTTCCGCATTATCGGCATCTTGTTCCGCATTACCTGCATCTTGTTCCGCATTACCTGCATCTTGTTCCGCATTATCGGCATCTTGTTCCGCATTACCTGCATCTTGTTCCGCATTATCGGCATCTTGTTCCGCATTACCTGCATCTTGTTCCGCATTACCTGCATCTTGTTCCGCATTATCGGCATCTTGTTCCGCATTACCTGCATCTTGTTCCGCATTATCGGCATCTTGTTCCGCATTACCTGCATCTTGTTCCGCATTATCGGCATCTTGTTCCGCATTACCTGCATCTTGTTCCGCATTACCTGCATCTTGTTCCGCATTACCTGCATCTTGTTCCGCATTACCTGCATCTTGTTCCGCATTACCTGCATCTTGTTCCGCATTATCGGCATCTTGTTCCGCATTACCTGCATCTTGTTCCGCATTACCTGCATCTTGTTCCGCATTATCGGCATCTTGTTCCGCATTACCTGCATCTTGTTCCGCATTACCTGCATCTTGTTCCGCATTACCTGCATCTTGTTCCGCATTACCTGCATCTTGTTCCGCATTACCTGCATCTTGTTCCGCATTACCTGCATCTTGTTCCGCATTACCTGCATCTTGTTCCGCATTACCTGCATCTTGTTCCGCATTACCTGCATCTTGTTCCGCATTACCTGCATCTTGTTCCGCATTATCGGCATCTTGTTCCGCATTACCTGCATCTTGTTCCGCATTACCTGCATCTTGTTCCGCATTACCTGCAGACTGTAGCCTTTTATATTCATGTTCGTCAGGATGATTTTATTCATTGGTAAATGATTCCATATAATTTTAACAATGATGAGAGGGTATGATTAAGTTTGTGAATTTTAACTCTTCTAGAAGCATATTTTTACTGTCATCTAAACTACCCAATTCTAGTAGATAATCTTGATGAGCTTACATCAAATGTGAGAGTCTGCTTTATTATTTTTATTGTTGTTGTTATGATTGCTCTGATTGTTATTTTTATTGTAAGATAGAGCGCTGAGCTTCACAAAGTTCCGAAAGCTATGTCTGTATTTATACTTATTACCGTTAAATATACCTAGCTTGTGATTATTGCTAAACAACCTAAAGCAGAGTTTGTGTTTATACCTCTGAGGTAAGTGCTGTATTGATTTATGCCTCGGTCTGCATGGGCATGGATATCACTTCAACAGTCATATTGAAGTTTTTCCTGGATTCAATTGATATTTCATGCTGATTATTATGATTATTTTGGATGGCGATGACACAGCTTCGCCGATGCGCGCGACTATTGTTCTTAATTGGGTTGCTGATTTTGGGGAGATGGGTGAGAATGGTGGCGGTATTTATGGCGGAGGCACAGTTTTCCTGAACAAAAGTCAGCTCTTAGTTTTCATCCCACATCCGCTCACGAAACCAAGTCGACTAATTAGCTCGGTCTTGCACGAACTTAAGTGGCAGTCTGGAAAACGAATGGCTTTTGGACAATTTTTGTTTTCTTGGTACTTCCCCAGAGAGAGCCTTCCGCAGCTGTTGATTGGCGTCCAGTTGATATGCTTTGATTTCCGACTCTTGGCAAGAGATCTTGTGTGAAAGCCTTGTTATTTATTGCTATTGGCATGATATGATCGAGTGTAATTAGTGGATTTCGTACTTGATTTAGTTTGTCTGAGAGGACATGGGGATTTGGGAGATTTTACTGGTCTCCACTATATCCATATTAGTATTGAAGGCTGGCAATTCGGGCGACCCACCATTT
The DNA here is from genome assembly GCF_059751285.1 of Brachycentrus maculatus. NCBI lineage: Eukaryota > Metazoa > Arthropoda > Insecta > Trichoptera > Brachycentridae > Brachycentrus > Brachycentrus maculatus. Next base: position 3,789 of record NW_028282400.1, on the reverse strand, counting down.
TTATCACCTATGTTATGCCTCTATTCTTATTGTGTCAATTGGGGTGTTGCGATAGGTTAAATGCCTTTACCTAAGACTTGCATGTCCTAAACAGCAGGATATGGGCTGAATCCAGGTAGTTTCAAATTCAAATGCTCGTATAGGTCAGTGACTTCGATGATCTTCCTCTGCAGATAATCCCTTTCGTTTTCGACTGCAGCCAATTTGCTGATCATCTTCTCTGTTGATTTGATGATCTGTTGGCCGCACTTCTTTTCCAGATACTTGATGAGTTCATCTTTCTTCTTGAGCCTCAGAGACAAGCTTCTCACTTAGTCATTGAGTGCTGCTATTTCTGTTGTATTTGACACTTGCATGTTAACTGGTTCGATAAATTTTATATTTTTGCTACATCCATCGAAGTTAAATTCAAACGATCATCATCTATACAGAGTCGATAATATTAACAGATCCTCAATATAGTATAAACTATTTAACATGCATCCTTTCAACAATCAGCTTGAGTCCTGCATTTTTAATTATGCCTGTTTCTCGCTGGAAGTGCACTAAATCTCTTAATTTGATATGACGATGCCTTGCTGATGATTTTGTTTGGTTCTTGATCGGTCGTACCCAAGTTTAGCAATGACCAAAAGAAAAATAACGTTCAGCAATATTGAGATGTTTTTTAGTATCGTTTACAGGCTTTGAGGATCTATCTGAACTGCATCTCTGTCCGTTCTATTAGTTTCACTCTATTTATGTTTTTCTTGCCCCTTATTATTTTCATTCTCCTCGTTGGCTATTTTTTATGGTTGACTTTATTCTTTTGACCCTTTAGATGCCTATGAAATCGTCTGATTAGCGAGAATTTATTATGGACTCTATTTGAAATCTGCCTTCTTTTGGAAATCATTGACCAAAATGGATAGGCTGTCTTGTTTCAATAATGGTGGTTCAAAATATAAACTTAGTACTTCTCACCGTCATTGGAAGAGACATTTAGAAAGAAGAGCTAATGCTGTTCTTTATCCAATTAAATAGTTGTAAGGCTGTAGTTTCTGTCATCGACGACCAAAGAGGTTCGCAATGGGTTCAACGAAAGAATCAGTATTGGTCGATTAGGTTTGCTCGGCCTGCTTCTAATCGATTCCTATCTGAGTTTGGAAATTTGGATTGTTTCGCCGATCACGGAAAAGTGGATGTACACTTCGGCTTAGCTTGGGAGATAAGGCTAATATTTTTTTTTAGAGAAGAGCACTGAAACCTTTAAGGCTGAACTAATTTTGCTCTAAATTTGATTTCGATCAATAAACTAAATACCTTACGGTGATCCGAGCAGCTTTTTATTGATCATGTATTGGCTTTGATACTTTTATAAAAATTAATTGGCGATGAAAAGCTGGTTGACACCGATGAGCTTTGTCATCGCAGTGTAGTTTTTTTGGCTAAGATTGTTTATGGAGGCGGCAACCCAGAAATTTGGTTGTATTTGTTCAGTTCCGACAGTATTAAATGCGGACGGCAGAGCTCATTTGACCAATCGTTCGTTTATAGAGCCTTTTCCCCAACACCCTCAATGTCGAGGCTCATAAATATTGGCCTTTCTAAATAAAAATTATTGCAGAGATCCCCCAACCCAATGGAAGGTACTTTCCGTTCTTTTACAGCGAATTTGTACTATTTTTTGGTGCTATTCTTCACAGCCTAGTTTACAGTCGTCAGAACTCCATGTTGGCTTTCGTACAATGTTATAAACTGATTCTCCTCGCCGATGGCCGTTTACACATTGATGTCACTCTTTCTCATTTGTAGAAAGGTCTTCAGGGAGTTGGGACTCGCTTCAACGTTCACACCATACCAACCGCTCACATGAAGATTAACAGTGTTGCTGATAATTATTGGGTTGAAAGCCCCCACATCGACATAGAATCCATTGGCGATTCCATTTAGATATTTGAAGAGTTCCCTTTATTCCTGTTTTTCCCCGAAATCAATACGGAATTCCCGAGCAGATGAGTACACAGCAAGGAGGATTATGATAACAACTTTCATTGTTTGCAAATATAATAATAATTCTGTTTTTTGGCATTATCCAGGCTCCCAAAGAGAGGATTAAGTGTCTGATGATTTATGATGATATAATAATATTCATGTATGGAGTCAATGATAGCGACTGCCAAAATGAAAATTAAAATTTAAACTGTCCCTTTAAATCGAAGCGCCATCAGTAATTCAAATTGAGACTTTGAAGTTATTGAATATGCTTCGGGATTGCGAATCTTAGGCTGTGGAATGCGAATCGTACATTTGGAGAATAAATGTAAAGAAGATCAGAATATCAGAATTTCTACTAATGCGAGTATATGTTGGTGAGTTATTCGGCCAGCTCATTCTTCTGGTTGAGCACAGCGAAGTTTAGGATGCCCGCCATCACATCCTTATTCTCGCACAACTGCTGCTCCAAACTCTTCTTAGTTTCCTTGCAGAGCCTAATTCTCTCCAATTTCTCCTTCGTTTCCCTGTGCTCTGCTTTCAGTTACTAATATTTTTTCGTGTAGTAGTCCTTTGCCTTCTTCTATTCGTGCTCGTATTGGATGCGCAGGGTTTCGTTTTACAATTGAAGCTATTTTACTGATCGCAAGCTCTCTTTCAGTTTCTTATTTTACTATTCAATTGCATTAATCTGGACCTTCGGGACATTCTATTTTGTGATAGATATCGCATTTTTTTCCTTGAGGCTGCTATTTTTTGTTTCCATTTGTCCGATTCCTTCTGCCTGATTGCCATTTGTTTCGATTTATTTTTTCTTCTTTTTGAAGTTGGGCTGGTGTTCGATGGTGGACATCGGGGCAGACTCTTGCTTCACACTGCGAGTCGAGGCCTGGCTGACCATGTCCGAAGATATCTATTGCTTGATGTATGCGGAGAGTTCGAATGTAAGCTTCGCGTTCCGGTCAGGGCATTTCTCTAAATTCTTCTCGTACTTTAATTCTATAGATGGGAAAATGCGTTACTCTTAACCTTTTTATCGTTGAGAAGCTCGGCCACATCCAAGTAGACCTACCCGGCTTGCTTGGTTCCCTTTTCCGACAGAATCACCACTGTGAACTTGGTCTGAACTATATACCAATTTACTTTCTTTTATTCAAACTTCTCCAATTTTGAATTGAAGGTCATGTTGCATTCAATCTCCAGCTTTTAATTGAAGGTCACGACTCCTGACTCTATTTACTTCCTCTCCTTGATCTCCGATGTCTTCTATCCTAAGTTAGCAATCGAAAGCACCTCTTTTCCAAAGTACTGAGACCAAGCATGGAAACTTGAGGGCCAATGTGACAGTCTTAACATCGGCTATGAACCCGCATTTATATGTTTTGTTATCGCTCATGTGTGTTATGCTGTTAGTGATGGCTTAAGTTAGTAATGGAAATGTATTGCTTAATATCTGTTATTTGTTATGTATTGATTTATAATTCCGAATCATGACATATATTCTGGCTGTTTAAATTATATATCTGAAACTGCATTACATTATTGCATTATTACATTATTGAATTGTATTATATTGTTTATGATTCACTGATCGATAATAACCAGAACAGTTTACAGCTTTCTTGACTATTTGCCATCATAGAAATTCAAAGCTTATTATATGATTATGGTATAAACAAACATTCACTAAAAAAGAATAGCACTTGAATAAGAATTCGGATATATTTTATATATTTTCGTCAACAACTGCTACTATTACTGAGGGGGTTGGGGTTGGGGTTGGGGTTGGGGTTGGGGTTGGGGTTGGGGTTGGGA
>NW_028282399.1:0-12893 GCF_059751285.1 Brachycentrus maculatus | reverse complement strand
TCCCAACCCCAACCCCAACCCCAACCCCAACCCCAACCCCAACCCCAACCCCAACCCCAACCCCAACCCCAACCCCAACCCCAACCCCGATAGAATATAATACAACTCTGTTAATTGAATGTTAAATGAATGCTAAATGAATGTTAAATGAATGTTATATGAATGTAACATAATGAATATAACGTTATGCAACTGCCTTATAAATTCCCAATAAAAAATAAACCATTAAAATATTCCAAATCAAACCACACTTCATTTTTGTCATCATTTTAAGCGTGACTAAAATTAGAATAACCCATCGCGGCTTATTGCCATGAATAAATAACAATACCTTGGGTGCAACTAAATAGATATCACTTATATTGCATTTATGAATTTATCAAATGACTGCAAACAGGCATGAATAAAAATATCAAACTTATAATGAACATTTCCGAAATCCCTGAAATCCTTGAAATCCCTGAAATAGGCTACTCGCTTAAAAAATCGTAGACGCACTCTTTTCAGTTGCCTCACATCTCACGGACGCGTACCAAAATTCCACAGTATAAAACATCGCGGCCCACGCAGCATCGCAGTGTTTTTATGGATAAAGTTAAAGATCTGACCCAGGAGAGCAAATACGAGAATCAGGAAATATCGAACATCAGCGAATAACAAAAGAAACTGAAGGGACTGCTACGGTAGTTCAACAAAGAAACCTATCATATACTGGGCAGATACATTGATCGGCCCAAGGGCGAATCGGCCAATAAACCTAGATCGACATCAATCGCCATAATCTCCGAAGTGAAGGACAAGGAAATTATGAATAGCAACGAAATATTGCTTATCTGCAAGAGAGAGTTGGAGGGGCTCTAAAGACAATCGGAAAATCTCAAGTTTGTAACGTTTGAGGATTTCGAAAAGAAAATCTGGCAAATCAAGGATAAAATTGAAGAGACCAAACTAGTCAATAAGTAGATCATCAAAGGTAATACCCTCCGGGGACTAGGACTCAAAAAAGAAGATGAAGTAGTTTATCATGAGGTCTCCGATTTAGAACAAGATAAGTACGCTCTCGAACTCAAAAAGGAAAGGCTTCTCGCAGACACAGCATATGTTGCTGCTGAAGAGAAGTCGCTAGGCATGAAATCATAACAAGCAGAGAACAAAATAATCGAACTTCTTAATGCATACAATCAAATTGTACAAGAGGAGCAAAGCAATGCAGAAAAACAAGAAATCAAGAGCAAATTCACAGCCAAAAAACAAATCCTCTAGAAAAACAAAAAGTAAAAGTAAATAAATGCCTCTTCGCTCGCATTGAAAAGCAACCGTCTGCAAGGACAGTATTTACAAATGCTGAAAAATTTATAAGAAATGAAAAAAGGCCTGGGCAAACTATAAGTCAATACCAAATAAACATAGTTAAAAATATAGAGTGCGAAAAGAGAAGTTCTGATCAATGAACACAAGTTGTCCCTATTGAAGAAAGGAATCCCCAATGACAAAAACATGGATAAAATGATTGAGGAGGCGAAAGTCAAGGAAGGATGTCAAACTAGCTGACTTATATATGCAATGCATTTTTATTTGCAATCGTTGGCTATTTATAATTGCATTGTATTTTATGCTTCGTATTGCTTTGATATTCATCTGTGTGCATGAAACATATCGACATATAGACATCATAAGGTAGGGAAGGATCTTATGAATCTTTGGGATAAGAATAAAACAATAACCTTCTGATAGTAGATCATTCATTCATTCATATACATATCGACATATCGACATATATATATATATATATTAATCTCTTTAGAAAGAGTAATGCCAAGCGTATCGAAATAAAGCCAATAGATCAAACCTAAATCAGTTTATAGAATTGATTCTCGTCGAACATCGCTAATATTGATTTGGTCACCTCAATGGCAACCTGGTTATCCAAATTTGCACTTCCCTGGTGACTATAATTCTGGGCGAGAATGCTGTTAATCGACCATCTGATCATCTCGAGGCAGCTTCCGCAATTGCGTACGTTCTCCTCCAGCCTTGACATAATGCCATCGAAGTAGCTTATCTTTTCCTATTCGTTTTGGCCTTATTGCTGTTTGCGCTCTTCATTGTAAATCTTTTCGAGAATTTTGTACTTTTATTTAGTATACGCTTTGAGCTATGCCCCAACGATGCGAGTGTTCAGCCCCACTAATACGGAGAATAAGTGAGAACGCAAGGCGAGCTCGTACTATTTCTAGAGATAGAGCTATGGGCTGCATTGGGGTATCTGTTTGGGAAGGCCACTGTTGTTGCTACTAAAGACGGGCTTGTTGAGGTTGGCCAGCTTCGGCAAGATTAAGGGCGGGGGCAGATTTATATACAAGTACTCGTAGATTGTGATAGCTTCGTAAGACATTCCGATGTCCTTGTAGTCGGCGGCAACTTTGTCGAGCATTCCAATTGCCAATAGGGTAGAATCAGCCTGGGACGGAGATATCTCCAACTCTATTCTGCCCAAAAGGAACATGGCCTTCAAAAGAGATCGGTAATGCTTTGATGAGCCCTTGTATATCTTCAGGGCGTTCTCCAAAAGGCCCTTGGACTCTTTGTGCTACTTTTGCTGGTATTTTACCCAGGCTTGCTCATAGAAAATGTTAGCGGATTCGTAACTCATGTTGCCATGATACTGCATCACTAACTCCGAGGCTCTGACCAGAAATTTTAAACTTGCTTCGAGGTATTTGTTTACATTCCGCTGCGATGATAGTTCGTGCGAGTGTGAGCGTGAGTCTTTGGATATGTCAGAGAGTATTTGCTATTAGGTCTGCTAATTTGAAGGTGAGGAGCTGAGATATAGGGCCTTATTGGAATAATATGTGGATAAGATGTTGTAGATGGTGGCATGGTACCAAGTCTCATCTTCCGACTCTGTCAGACTGTTCAAAGTGCTGAGCAACTCAGAAAGGCTATTGAGTATTTTTAGTTCCACATCAGCATCGTCATTTTGCATATGTTTTGGTATTTATTTGTTTGTGTGTTCGGATTCCTATTGCTTTTTCTGTCCCTCATTGGTTTGTGCCTGTTCGAGTTTGTCGTCATTATCATTCGCTTTTTCTTGTGCCTTCTGTTTCTCATTGGGACTTTGCAGGAAATTCCGATCGGCCAGCATGTACGAAGTCATCGCCAGCAAACAAATCCCTATTTTCTTAATGTAGGAACCTTCACTCTTCTCGAAACAGCCTCGCTGCTAATCGACAATCGCGAGAGCCCTCCGATGCTCCAGTTTGCCCATGCAGAGCACAACCTCATTTCTTTTAATGATTTCAGAATTTAAACCGCAATACGCCCATCTTTTCGCATTTTCATTGCTCCCACCCATTATTCGTTATATTGTTTTCTGCATTTCGAATGACTTTTCGGAGAGTTGGGCACTGTTGCTCATGGGATTGCTCGATGAGGAATGAGGAGTTGGGAGCGATGTTCCGGCGTGTTTCTCAAAAAGATGGCAGATCTCTATGACTTACATCTCCTAAAGGCTGTAAATCTTCTAATGATGGCCTGCTTTCGACACAATGCTCGCGGATGAGCTTTTGGTTATTTTCTTCAGTCTCCGGTAATCGAAGGCAATAGGGAGGAATATTTAGAGTAAGGAGGCCAATAGATTCTTATTGGTGACTTCGTATGGCTATGACTCTGACTCAACCATTCGGCCTTCTTTGTAGGAGTCGATCATATTCCATATTTGAAAATTACCCTCAAACAGCAGTTTCCAGAAAGAGCGTTAATCTATTTCTCCTTGGCAACTCGCATATACGACCCTTATGGCGTGCGCTTTGTGGAAGCTGTCCATCACCACAGAAAACGAGTTTGTACTGCGCCCTGACTTCTCCGAGTTACTATCGGCATTGCTCATAATATAGAATTGCTTATTGCTTTATTTAATCCTGCGATAATCCAAATACCCAATGCGAGTCACATTATTCGCGAGATATTCCAAATTGCTCACAAACTGAGGGCACAAAGAGTTCGAAGCATGCGCATCCTTCTGTGGATTCGATGTGATATTGAGCTCTGGCGTCAACACAATCGCAGGAGAGTTACTGAAGATCGATTAGAGATTTAATTCAGGGTTGCTCTCATTGATGTAAATTATGTAAATATCTTATTATGGGGCGTATGCTATCTTTTTAATATGAAACACCCTACGGTTGATGTCGCCGTAACCCCCTAAGCTTTCCTTGAGTTATTTTTAAAGCATGTTAAGTTCTGTTGCGATTTCAGGAAGGCTGCTCGCAGGAATTTCCATAACATCAGTCAGTTCATCGCATAGGGCCTCATTGAGGAAGTATACTCCTTTGTTTTCAATAAGGGAGAGAAGAGGCACTCGCAATCGATACTTGCTTCCACTTTTCTTCTTCTTGAGAATTCTGCTGATGCATCTAAAGATCAGATTGTAAAGGGCGAAGAGCAGCTCGGCCTTTTCCATTTCCTGAGTCTTAAAGATAGAGCCACTTCTGCTATTTGTGTTGGGCTACGTAACCTGGCTGCTTTGCACCAAATAGTACCGACAGAATATAGCTTACTACTCGTGTTACTTTTGGCTGTCCGATTATTTGAGTTATTGGAGGCTCGGAGCGTTGAGGAGTATGAAGTTGTTCTTCCTTTGCAACAACTTGCGTTCTTTTAAGTATTGGGTGATGGCCCGCGTGCACATGCCTGCAAATTCGGTTAGGGTCTTCAGTAGAGCCTCTTGGTTTGCGATCTTCTCTTCATACTCTAACGGTTATTGGATGTCCTAATCATGGAAACATTCGTTGACGTTCCTAATGTAGCGATGAAAGATTGTGTTTCTGTTTGTTTGTTGGCTGATCTTTTTCGAAGGGGAGCTCTTTGCTGATAATTTGTCTTTACTCTTCTTTGCTTTTTTACTTTATTTTTTATCGTCCTGCGATTATAGCAGGGAGTCTTCGGGGGTCTGCTCTTTGTCTGAAGGTAGCAGCCTAACCTATTCGGAAATTATTATGCTCTACTCTTGAGGCTTCGGTATTTACGAAATCTACTATATTTGCGAGCTGTTCTGGCTTGCATTTTATGAGCCTTTGGCTTTCATCCATGGGGCACCTGGCTTCGAGCCTGCAGGGTTGTTAGTGCCAAGTGAAACATGAGAAGAGCCAGAAGGAACATTCGATACTGGAGGTGCTGATGGCTTCTTCATCCATGCAGGCTGAGTGCCCCCTGGTTTCGCAACTGTATTAGCACCTGAATTGGCACCTGTATTGGCACCTGTATTGGCACCTGTATTGGCACCTGTATTGGCACCTGTATTGGCACCTGTATTGGCACCTGTATTAGGAGGAGGAGTTTAAGTATTGTTAGATGGAGGCAATAAAGTGGAAGGTGGCTTGAAGGGCGGTGGAATTTGTTGAGTGGTATTGGAAGATTCCTTTTTCTGCAGCCAAGCAGGGATAGGCTTTCCTTATGGTTGTAAATTAGGTGCACCGCCTGGAGGGAGATTGGCTTGAACAGGCAGCTTCGGTGGCCCACCAGCAGTATTGGCTTTCATCCAGGCGGGCGTATTTGGTGTCTTTTTAGGATCCATGGTCTAATTGTTATTTATTATTCTAGGCACTCAGAGCAGAACCCATATTAAATTTATACTCCTAATTTACAGTATAGAATGCTAATATTGCATCCGCTACTTTTTTCATCTCTGCCAAAGTGCGACTTAGCAATGTGTATCTAATACAGCAACTAAATCACAAAAAAAGCAACAGTTTCTTCTCCATACAAGAAAAGGGATACCTGTTCTTTCTCAAAATTCATGCGAGAAAAGAATACAAACTACCCCCGAGCAGCATTCGCACGAGTCGCAATTGAGTACTCTCACATGGTAAAAATAGTGTGGAATATAAACTTAAACTGTCGATTCATCAGAGTTTACACATTGAAGGAAATCGAGAATGCATATTGGTGGTAAGGGAATATGACTTTGCTGTCCGAATGATAGATAAATATTTGCTTTTTAATATTAATGTCAGACTGTTGATTAATTATGATATAAGACTTAATCCCTATTTATATATATCATATGCTATTTAAGCTATGAGAAAAGGGAAGCAAGGGGTTGGGGTTGGGGTTGGGGTTGGGGTTGGGGTTGGGGTTGGGGTTGGGGTTGGGGTTGGGATCGAAGTCCTTCTGAGAAGTAAGAACAAAGCAAAGCAACCGCCGTCCCAAATTAGGTAACAAGTATACCCTACAGCTGCACTAAATAAATACAAAGGTAGGACTCAGTAAATCTGATATTTCTTCCTTTTTATGGACAATCAAAATTGAAATGGAATCACATCGCATGAAAAATGTCCGAATCAGATACAAATTCTTCGTTTATTGTTCGTTTATAGTTCATTCATTGCTGTGGCGGCGACAGTATACAAATGAGTTTAGTGAATTAGCCAATGATATTTATTTTATTAGTCAGTAGTAAAGTAACATATGGGCGACAGTTTGAGGTTTTCGTCTGCTCTTTTGATTCTGATTGTGTTTATTGTTTGCAGCACGGCCATCGATTCCGGTTTCATTGCCTACTTCTAAGGCGATTGCCCTGAGGGATGGGAACCCTACGAAGCTGCGGCAAATAGGTTCATTTATGGGCAGGGAAACGGCACAAGCATTGGGTAAATGGGAGGCAGCTAAACAGTGACACTGACAGTCGGTCAAATACCCAACCATAACCACAATAATGGACCATTTGACCAACTTGGAATATCGAATTGTCATGCGACAGCTATGCATATTGATATAACTTGTGGTCAACTAAATCTTATAACAACGGCGCCTATGGTGGCTGTTGGCGGGGGAGAGGCTCATCCGAATATGCCGCCGTACTTAGTTTTAAAAGCCTGCAAAAAAGTGACTGAAGTAAACTGCCGAATCGCCGGTTCTTCCTGCGACACTCGATTCAAATAAATATAGGACAGATTGGCTATACAATAAGCAAAAACAGCCTCACAGCAGACTCTCATCGAAGAATTGCAACAAAAGGCAGCCTCACAGCAGACTCTGACAGCCTCGCAGCAAACTCTCATTTCAGATATGCAACAAAAGACAGCCTCACAGCAGAATCTGACAGCCTCACAAAAGATTCTCATCGAATAGTTACAACAAAAGGCAGCCTCACAGCTGACTCTGACAGTCTCTCAAAAGATTCTCATCGAATAGTTGCAGCAAAAGACAGCCTCACAGCAGACTCTGACAGCCTCGCAGCAAACTCTCATTTCAGATATGCAACAAAAGACAGCCTCACAGCAGAATCTGACAGCCTCACAAAAGATTCTCATCGAATAGTTACAACAAAAGGCAGCCTCACAGCTGACTCTGACAGTCTCTCAAAAGATTCTCATCGAATAGTTGCAGCAAAAGACAGCCTCACAGCAGACTCTGACAGCCTCGCAGCAAACTCTCATTTCAGATATGCAACAAAAGACAGCCTCACAGCAGAATCTGACAGCCTCACAAAAGATTCTCATCGAATAGTTACAACAAAAGGCAGCCTCACAGCAGACTCTGACAGTCTCTCAAAAGATTCTCATCGAATAGTTGCAGCAAAAGACAGCCTCACAGCAGACTCTCATTAAATAGTTGCAACAAAATCCAACCTCGCAGCTGACGCTCATCAAATAGCTGCAACAAAAGGCAATCTTACAGTAAACTCTAACAGCCTCACAGCAGACTCTCATTAAATAGTTGTAAATAAAGACAGCCTCACAGCAGACTTTCATTGAATGGTTGCAACAAAATCCGACCTCGCAGCTGACTCTCATTGAATAGCTGCAGTAAAAGATAGCCTCACAATAAACGCAGCTCTCTTAGTTGGAGCAAAACCTGCAATCGACGAAGGAGAAGAGTGAAAAGATTTCGACTTTTTAGATTGTAACAATAGCTCAATGTGCGTTTTTAATGACCATCGAATTGGTCAAACTCATTTCATATTTTTGCAAATGGTATAAAAAAGGTGACAATAAAAATGGGAAAGCAGGTAATCCGCCTGGAAATTCATTATCGATCTCCAACTGAGGAACTCACACAAACGAGCACCATTGATCTCATATTTAGATTAGATTTATATTTATGTCAAAAGGACGAAGGATCAATCATTTTCACAATTTGTTACAATTCGATTCTATTTCATTTGAATTAATTTGGCGATGATTACTGCCCTTTGCATTTATGTAACTGTCTGCAATAGCATTTGCTATAAGTCGATGCCCGAATTTATACACTATGTTCTTTCATATCACAGAGCTCATTGATTCATTATCTCTGTTGCTGATGTCGGAACAGCTGACTAAATCGAGTCAACTGTCTGCAACGCAGTTACCGGCGAATGACCGCAATTAGCTTCAATTATTTATAAAAGAGGCCGATTGTCTGAAGTTCACTTTGATCATAAACGACAGAATATCTTCGCTCGCGCATTTTATGGATATTTCACAATTTACCCATTACAAATTACTCATTGCAGAAACGTTCGCAAGTTGCATGGGAAGTGGGTGTCAAACAGGAGGATGATATGCTGAGGGAGTTCGAAATCTCAGCGATATTCAAATCTATGGGAATGCAATCGACTAATCATTCAATTCGCCCGAAAACAAGGCAATCTTCAACGATCACAACGGTCCATAACAGATCTCATTTTCAAAGCCCAGGCCAAACTCTCAACTCAATCCCTTCCACATAGATAAAGCATCAACAAATCAATCCATCCGACAAAAAACCACAGACAGCAGCCCCGAACCCCAACGAAGACCACAACAACAGTGAGATTTTCTCAACAACACTGTATATTTTGTATAATCTGTATATTTTGTATATACTCTTTTATTGTTAGGGAATTATCACATAGTCAATAGAATGAAAGGCAACATAGATTTCAGAGACCTATCAGAGGCATATCGGAGACCTATCAAAGACATGTTAGCATATAGGTGTTAACAAAGCCGCTTTGAATGTTGCCCTTCCAAAATACTTACTGTCCTGTCTTCGGCAAAACTGCCACAGATTCGATTCTCGTGCATGCCCCCAAATTCAACTGCACTTGTTGAATTTTCCCGTTTTCATTTGTTTCGATAATTACATTCTTCTCTGTGATTCTGCTGATGACTCCGAACCCACTGACCAAACTCTCGGGGCTCAAACAATTGAAATCGTTTTCGAATGAAAACTCATTACGATTGGCCATTTATTGGGCTGTAAAGGGAACCCCGAAAGCATTTCGCCAGGTGGAACTCAGAATACTTAGTGACTTAAGCTGGCGTTTCGACGCTATTTGTTTACTCGAGTACGATTTATCCACAATGTTGGCTCCATAAACTTCCTTCAGATAGTTTCTAAAATCCTTTTAGGCAATGAGAAGGGCAGATGTCGCAACTTCAGCGCTTTTTTGTCGCTCGAGCGCAATCTGTAAGCATTGGTAGTTAAATTTGTCGATTTACTATTGGACTGAGGGTTCCATCTTTTTCAGGGCTTCGATCATTACGCTTAGTTTAGTTAACTAAGGATAAACGAGTTTCTATCTTTCAGCGTTAGCTTTGCTTTATTGGCTTTAAATGAGTTAAAGTAGCTTTGATTATTTTTCGGATTTTTCAAGGATATCATTTTTTAGTCGATTTGCCCGAATTTAAAGTCTCAGCGTTTCGAGTTTTAAAGTATCGGATTATTCCTCCAATTCGCCAATCTTTGTTTATATTTTCTAAACTGCGGCGCTGGCAGCTACAATTTTATGGATTGCTTTCGCAATTGTTTCTTAAATTTGTTGGATTTCCGTGTTGAGCAATGTTTGGTTCCCTTTCAGCTCCCTCAGCGACCGCTAAAACCTTCTCAATATCGCTTTAAATTGAGACGAGTTTCAGCTTTTTGCTGTTTATGATGTTTCTGTTGAATATCGATTACTCGTTAAGCTGCCTGATTTCTTCTTCGAAGCCGACGACCTTCGCGTTTTCTGGCTGAATCCTTAATTCGACTTCATTGAACTTATTGTATGCGAGTTCGAGATTCGTGAGTTCAGTGTTCAGCTGACCTTTAAGTTTCTGGACTTAGAGTGCAGATATCTACGATCTGCCTCTTTCACTTTATTGTGACAATCTTTTTATTTACTGTTCTGCGGCCGAAACTATGACTGACAGCTGTGCACTCGCGAAGGTCTTCATTGAGATAGCACTCTGCAGACGACCCAGAAAATCCTGGAGATAGAATATTTTATTTGCACAACTCAAAGGACTTTGGATGACGGCTTGGATCGTTCGGAGAATCGCCAGAGAATCAGCGGAAAGGATCAAACTGTCGACCTATTTGGGAGTGGGCAATCTGATGAATATCTCATTTATCGATTGGAAGCTGTTATTTGTTCCCTGAAGTTGCGTGTCTCGGAGTATGGCCACTGTTGTTGGGGTCGTCTGTCTATTTGGTGTGGTGGCTGGTGAGGAAACAGGGGGTAGTGTTAATATGACTGAAGATGGGATTGCAGATGGGTTCGTGGGTGTGATTGCTGGCACTTTTGAGGTGGGAAAGATTGGAAAGTTTGATAGTGTGGGTATCTTTGAGGTAGTCGTGAAAATACTTGGCACAGCTGCACCTGACACAGATGTACTTGGCACAGCTGCACCTAACACAGCTGCTGATAATGAGGGTAAATTGAATATTCCTATAGCTGTTGAGTTTAGCGCCTGAACCACATTATGTCCATTCTGTCCATTTGAGAGAGTGCCGGTCGATTGAAGATTTGAGGGCCGATTCTGATTGAAACTCTGTTAAATTCGGGCACTCAGACCGTCTAAAAAGCCATCCAAATTTGTAAGCCCACTAAAGTTTGAAGACGGTATTTGTTTGACCATATTATCGACATTAAAGTTCGAGGACCCGGGAGTGCCTATATATAAGTATAATACATACTGCTAATCGAACTCAAAACTTGGGAGAGCGTCGGTACTTTCTGTTGCGGCTGTTGCGGCTGTTGCGGCTGTTGTTACTGCTGTTGATTTTGACTATTATTCTGAGTTATTCTGTTATTCCCACTGCTGCTCTGCTGCTCTACTGGTGCTGCTGCTACTGGTGCTGCTGCTACTACTTGCGCTACTACTTGCGCTACTACTTGCGCTACTACTGGTGCTACTACTGGTTCTACTACTGGTGCTACTGGTGGATGGACCCTCGTTGATGGCTATCTTGTTGATCACAGTCACCGGAATCGAAGAAAAGCCATCAGCCAAGAAATAATTGTTTGGAAACACAAAGTTGTAAGGCAGCACTTAATTCACAAACGTAAGAGTGTTGTTTCGTGAGCGCATCACAATTGTACCCGAAACGCTGTTCTATCTTTGGTCGACGACTCTCAGTCTGAAGAAAAGGATTTGGTTGTCGACAATCTTATCGATGGCTAAATACATATGTGTGAGTATCGGATTCCAATCTTTGGGGTACTCATCGTAGTAATACGTAAAGGGAGGGACTCCCCCTTGACTCCCACTTTAATCCGAACCCACAGTTTATTCCTATCAACCGAACTCTCCTTTATCGATATTTCCATGGCTGCAGCACATCCAAAGTGAAAGACTATGGAAAGCAGTGTGAGAACAATCCCAATTCTCTGCATGGACAAATCTATGGCAATTATACATTAGCACTTAATTAATTCGAGCATAAAGTCATATTTTACTGAAATTCACCAAATTTACTATTTACTCATTTTATACGATCTCCGCATCTCAGTCGATGTATATAAAAACAGTAACAAGCGTATTCATTAAATGGCGAAATTGTTTCATCTCTGTTTTATTTGAAGTTTCAGGGAATTTCAGATCTTTTGCTTCATTTTAATTTATTAGATTAATTTGATGGATTGGTTGAGATCGATGCTCTGCCTTTCCCTGAGAAACTGCGAACAACTGCATATCTGTCAGTATATCTGTCATATATCTGTCATACATCCTTGAAATAATCTGTCCATCCCGAAACAATATCAGCGGCTTCGAACTGAAACAAAAGGATCCAATTATAATAAAACTATAGCACAACAGACCGCAACCATCATTTAACATTAAACTCAAAGATAAATATTATTACACAATACTTAATAAAGGGCCAAATAATAAACTCTATGATATAAAATGTGTACGATATAATACATACAAAGTGTTATAATATATAAATGATCAGTTTTCGGGAGTAACGAAGGCGGTGGGATTAGGATGATGTTTTTTGTCGATTTCGTGCTTTAGGTTGTCGCTGCTCTTCGCACTGTGAACTTCTGTTGGGGGGCTGCTCGCAATTGGCTGATCTTATTGACTTTGCATTGTCGCAAACTTCTTTAAGTTACTCTTTTTCATAGCGACACTGTTTGAAATTATTGACTCGTATTCGTAAGAGCAGTTCTCCAATTCAAAGGAATGACTAAACCCGCTTTCTTTTTATAAACCACTGAGGCATTCATTGAAGCTTTTAAATGAGAGAAACCCATTGCTCGAAGAATTGTCGCCCGAAGAGTTATAGAAGCTATCTTCGGTCGACATCGGCAATTTGAATTTGGTTAAGCTTTTCTCGATTTGGTCATACCTTTTGCCCTTCTTCAGCTCGTTATCCGCATGCTTCAGACATTCGAGGCTCCGGCTTGTATAATTAGTAATAGGCACTTCCGTGGTTTCTGAGGAACCTGCTTCCGTGGTTAATGGAACAGATCCTTTTGAATTTCTATCTGCCATCCTTCTTTTTCATCAACTCTTTCACGCACTCCATTTGTTTCCGTTCGGGCATCTTTTTGTTGGCTTCGTTGTTGTAGTGCCCCAGACATTCATTGAGGACGAGGAATTCAAAATTCTCTTGCAGTTCCTCATCTCTGCAGAGTCGGATCATTTTTTACTTGA
>NW_028282398.1:0-31298 GCF_059751285.1 Brachycentrus maculatus | reverse complement strand
TCCCAACCCCAACCCCAACCCCAACCCCAACCCCAACCCCAACCCCAACCCCAACCCCAACCCCAACCCCAACCCCTATCGGCCAATCACTGATCTTCATATGCTCACTATGTGTATTACTATGATACAATTGATAGAGTTTATTATTTTATAGGTAAATGGTCATTTATTCTTTATCATTATTCACCATCCATTGTTTCCTTGATTGTGGCCTCCTTGTCCCCATCCATTGTTTCCTTGATTGTGGCCTCCTTGTCCCCATCCATTGTCTCCTCCTCCTCCACCTCCTCCATGTCCCCATCCATTGTCTCCTCCTCCGCCTCCTCCTTGTCCCCATCCATTATCGTTGCCTCCGTGGTTGCCTTAGCTACCCCAGCCATTACCACCATTACCACCATAGCCACCTTGCCCTTAGTTTTGCCATCCATTTCCCCCTTGATGCCCTTGATTATTGCCGCCATGTGGGATTCCAGTGTCCTGGCCGGTCCAGTCGACATTTGCATTTCCCGAAAACATAGCAGCCTCCTAGTGGCTTGCAAGAGTAATGTTGCATGCAGTCGGAGCATAAACTGCAAGGTTGACCTCAAATTAATTCTAGAAATCCACATCGAAGTCGATTCGTGCGAAAATCACATACTTGCCGGGTTGCAAATTCTCTGCCTTGTTTAGGGTTCGCTTTTTTGTTTGAAAGGCTTGGCTTTTTTGGATTGTGCCTCCTTCGATTCTTCCAACTTGGATATAACTGTTGGGGTACGAATATTGGTCTTGAATTTTGTCGGGATAGATTCGTTCAGGGGTCTTATCCATCAAAAAGGTGTATTTACCGGCTTGATAAATTTCCACATTGAAGTATGCGCCTTTGCGTTGGGGGTCTCTGTAGGATTTATACACATATGATGCATTGTCCTCAATTTCTGCAATTGTCAGAGCCCTGAATTATTTTATGAAATCATCGTAGCTCATAAAAAAGATGCCATCATCGACATTTGGATTATAGCCGACCCTTTGCCTTTCAGCTGGAGGCACGGAATCCCACATTTGATCATTGTCTGACCATCTTCCTTTAAACTCTCCTTTTCCCCAAGGGTTCCTGCACTAAATAAGCCGATGACTTTGACCATTCGCATTAATGTTGATGGCATTGAGGATTGTATAGGCGTGGCCTTGAACTACACCACTGAAGGATTTTGTTGTGTCTGAGCCTGGCTGAGTTGATCCGACCATGGAATATTCTTTGACTGATGCCTAAACTAGATAGTTCCAATCTTGATCGTAGTTAAATGAAGGATGCTGGAAATATATGCTTTTGAGGGGTGCGCCCGTGAGATCATGAATGGCCTCTTATGCGTATCCGGCTTCGATTCTTTTATAACTGGTATAAAGTTTGGCCCAAGCCTTTTCCAGTAGAATCACCCAGAGCTCCGAGCCCGCTGATTTGCTAAAAGCTGGCTTATTCTGCATAACAGGAATATACTCATCAATGTCAACCGTCTGCCACTTCCCCTTGTAAAGGATCTTGACCGAGAAATACTTACTCTGATTCATTTCTTGGAGTAAGAACAAGTTAAAAATGCGATCTGGTCTTTCTGCTAGAGCTGCTAGTCCTGCTAAAAAATAGCAATCGCCCAAGTATCCCTGTTTTATGTCTCCGGGTTCGATCTTGCCTGAAAATATTTCAGGGTTTTGCAGAATATCCGATATTTTAGCCCACTTTATTGAGCTCCAGTTCGCTTGTTTCCCGTACTATCCCGACAGTGATTGTTCATTAGGGGGGAACATTTAATCCACGAAAGGTTGGCCTGTTTGCTGTAGCTCTGCCAATCGTTGTTGAGTGGCTGAGGGCTCTAACAGAATGATTTGTTTGCCAATGACATCTTGAATGTTTAGTTGCTGTTGCTGGCCTAATCCAACTAGATTAAATGCATTTATTTTTTTCTGTTCTTAAATCCACTGTATGCCTTGAAAATTGTTTCCCCACATGGCTTGATTTCCAATGAACCCGATTCCTCCTTGGTTGCCCCATTGATTGTTACCGCCTTGGCCACCCCATTGATTGTCACCGCCTTGGTTTCCCCATTGATTGTTCCCGCCTTGGCCACCCCATTGATTGTCACCGCCTTGGCCACTCCATTGATTATAACCACCTTGTTGTTACATGCCCCATCCTCCTTGTCCGCCTTGTCCGCCTTGTCCGCCTCCTTGCTATCCTCTTTTCTCCTTGATCTGCATCGTGGCATTACTGTCTCCAAATAGGAACATTTTTAAACCCTCTGTTTAGAAATATCTTAATTATATACACTTGATTAGTATCTTTTGTATATGTTTGGTAGATGAAGAATATGCACAATCAATACTCCGATTAATTTTTCAGCTTAGTTTCAAGAGAACTGCAAATTTACAACAAATATGGCCTATAAGATCTCATTATTCAGAAAATACTGGAAATTATACGCAAACAAATAATGATAAGGAGGAGGAAATCCAGTTAACTTCTAAATAACAAGTTGTTATACACAGTGATCGAAACAATTCGGCTGTTCGTAATATTCTTAACCTCCTCTTTTATGAATTTGCCAAAAATATTTTATTTGTAGCTGTTATTTCCAGTTTTCTCGCTGTTTAGATTGTCACAACTGACTTCACATATTTAATAGTCTTCGGAAGAGCCTTAATAATTAATGGAAGTATAGAAGAATTTACTATCATAAAATGTTAAGAAATAAGGGCAAGCTTATAAATTCTGAATTCTGAGATATTATCTATTGAGATGACTATATTATATAGTTCCTTTTTATTCCATGTATTGAGATCGCATGCATACAAATTTAGCAAACACTTAAAGCAAATAATAACCAATACGAACAGATAGGAACTAAATTGTTCATTATAATCAATGGTCCACTTCAAATCATATGAAAAGCTGCTATATCTTATCCTTCAATTCGATAATTTGCGAATTCAACTGCGACCCCTCTTTATAAATGATAGCAGCAGCAGCGACAGGAGTTTTAATTCCACACACTCTGCCCAAAACTGCCTTGCTTGGAACAAAGCAATATTTAACATTCTTTTACTAACAGAGTTGCGGCAAGGTCATGATAACCTCGAGTGGCTCACAATCTGCTGCCAAAATAACAATCTACACTGAACTTTTGGTCATTTCTTTTAAGATCTAATTGACGCCCTTCCTGACTTGTTTCAGTTACTTCAATTGTTGTAAGAGTTCACAAATTTTGTTAGTGAGTTTCGGATCCGCCATTGGCTCTGGCTTTAGATGCTTTTATACTTTGGCCTCGGGCTGTTTGGATGGTTCTGGAGCGAGATCGAAAAGGTTCACGAATTCTTCCTCAACTTCTTTCTTGAGCTGCTCTCTGCTTTATTTTTTGACTTTCGCTGGTTGTTGTTATTTCTTTGTCGCGGACATTATATTCTATTATAAATCTACGCTATATATGCTTTAAGTTATAGCAGAGATGCTACTCGTCGATTACTGTTGTATGCATAATGCCAAAATTAATGCATTAATTAGACAGTTATGAGCCAATATTTTTCAAAGTAGCCAACGACAACCCTCAAATCAATACCCAATCACAAATCGCCACATAAACTCCTCAAGCTCTAGTACTCCAATCATGAAATTCCCAAAATAGATGCCTACATAACGAAAGCCTATAACCTCGAGCACATTAACCTATCACATAATCGGATCATCAGAATCGATCTGCTCTTCAGCTTGAAAAAACTGAAGACCATTGATGTAAGCTATAATTATATCTGCGAAATTGGGAAGGAAGTCAATCAACTATCGAATCTTAAACAAATCGATCTATCCTATAATCGCATTACCAAGATACAGAGTCTATTGCATTTGGTGCGACTTTATCAACAAGCAAAGGGAGGAATTGATGTAAGATTGAATGGAAACTAAGTACTGCGTATATCAGGGAAGGCAGTTGCGGAAATGTTCTAGCCAGTTTGCATTAACTAAAAAACATATCAATCTTCTTTGGATTTAAGCCTGCCACTTTCGAAGGATAGCAGCATGCCCAACTCGAAAGACAGTAAATAAACCAACCTGCTATAAATTTCTAAATTGCAAAGTAAGTCGAGCTAGTCACGCAAGAAATTGCAGTATTAATTCCTAACTTCTAAGCCTGAAATACGCGAATCTCTCGTTTTTCCGATTTCCGCATCGAAAAAATAACAAACTTCAAGGTTCAAAGAGGGCGATCTTCTTCAAACGAATAATGAACTTCAATAATATGCATTTTATATTCGATATTTAGGGTAACTCGAGTAACGATTCAAGATTCTGTAGATGATTGCATAACTCAAGAACAATGAAATAATTGGCGAACAATACCGAAGAGTCTGCAAATCCGCACAAAACTCCTTATAAATTAATAAGAATATAATGAAGTGGTGCGAGGAAACGATGGATAACACAATGAACAATCTCGAGTAGTTTAAGTAAAAGCTGGAGAAGAGTGTGATACAGGCAACCGAAGAGCAGCAATTGGTGAAAGACCAGCATCTGCTCATAATTGACAAGATGGGCGAAAACAAAGGGATCCCGATGAAGCTTTATACTGTTTGGGTCAATACCTATCGGTTTCTTCGATAGGTTAGTGTCAGGATAATGCAGTATATTGATATCTCCATACACAACTTCATACGCAATAGATAAATCGAGGAAATTATGACACTGTCTCCAAACAAAGATCTTAACAACCAGTATCTTCAAAACACAAAGGCTCCAGTAAATAAATAGTAAAGCTTAGAAGGTCTTCTCTTTTCAAAAAGAAAAAAATAACCACATGAAAGTCATATTAATAATGCCTTTCCCAACTAATGCTAATAATGCATGTTGAAATCCTATAAAAATCAACAGATTTTGTAATAAAATTCAAAACTTAAGTAAATAATCGCCGAAAATTAGATAAAAATATCATAATTATAAAAACAAAACCAATAACTTAAAAGAAGAGATAAACATTTAGGCGACAGCTTATTCATAAAACAAAATGATATCCTGAAAACCTTATAAGAAATCACACCCAGTGCATACCAGAATATACTATTCAACCAGGCGAAAGGAATTTAAGATTTATTGAAACTTGGGTTTAATTAAAAGATATCTAATAAAAATAGACAGATAGAATTTGACAGTAATCCAAGTGAAGGATTGTACGCAATTTAAACCAATCGGAACATACCGTTTAAGGATCGTCGAACATAATGTAAGACAAACTTATTGAGTCAATCACCAAACATCCCGAACCTGATAAATAGCAATAATAATGCTCACGCTCAAATGGGAGCACACAACAATGTGAGCTAATTTGCATATTCCTCTCAGAATCAGCTGAGCTCATCAGCAGCCTCTAAGAAGTACCCATACTTCAACAAGAGAGATGAGATCTCGAGGATAAGCCGTAAGAATACAGAAAACTCCACTGGGTCCACTTAAAAGAAATCGAGATTGACTGCTGGGCAGAATTCTCAAAAAGCCAGCACTCAAGTCTCGCATAATCATCTCATGTGTCTCAATAAATCCAAAGGCAAGATTATCGGCAGGTATGAGGAGATTGCTCCGAGTGTCTCCCCGAAACTATCACACAAACAAAAATCCAGAGAGCAAAATGAAAACAAACAAAGTGATGAATTCTATGTGACGGAGTTTCTTGTCTCTGAACAATAGTCGAAGCATATTCACAGAACTGATCATCAATAAAATATAAACCCTAATTCAACAGCAATCATCGCTCGTGGCACTGTTAACGAACAGAGAAATGATCTAGCTCGGCAACCAAATACACACAATCGCTAAACAAAGAACAACTCAATAGCAAACATCACTCAGTAAAGACTCCTTCAATATGAACGTCAAGGAATAGAAGGATACTCACCCATAGTTTATGCCTCAGTTTAGTTAATAGATGAGTAGCCATATCAGAAATATAGGAAGTATCACCTCAGAAATAGCATCATAGAGGTTTTATCGAAAAAGGGGAGGCAGCCTCTGATATAAAGCAATCAGAAACTGGCAGAAAATAGTAAATTATATTGCAAAGTGTTGCATCCGAATCATGCGCGGGCAAATAGTGGAAATATAACACGCAGGGACCGAGTTAGTTCGCATTAAATATTAAGAAAGAGTATAATGAACGAGTAGAAGAGCAAACAGACCCGAGGAGCTTCATTATCCAGACTTAGATGAATTAATACTGTTATTAGTTATTTAATAAATATATTGATATATATGTATAGAAACAATTGCAATTGCATAAATTATCATAGAACACGAATAATGTATAAATAGATGATGCGATAGTTGCAACATACTTAAATATTATCAACCTTTGTGCTTTGTTAGGTACTAATTCTTGGCCTTTTGCGCATTCTTGTTGGTTCTAGCGACAGCTTCCTCCACAAGCTCCCCGATTTGTTCACGACTTTTACCATTTTGCTGTATATAATTGAAGGCATGGAACACAAACGAATTATACCAAAGTTGGTATTAATTCCAGTTCTTTCCTCCCAATATGCCTTTTTTTATCGATGTTGTGAGCAGGCTTGTAATCTTTATGTGGGTAAGTGCCAGGGGAATATCGAATTATATGCAAAAATTCTTCATCTTTATCTCGAAATCTTTATGCGTTAGTATGAAACTATACCACTGAACTAATGATAGAATGCCTGCACCTCGAAGGTCGGTTGCAGGGTCCTTGTTTTGGAAACCTATTTAATTCCAATGGTCTCCATATCTGATAAAAGGTAGAGAAGTCAGTTCTGTCCAAATCTGTTTCAAAAGCGCCATTTATTCAGCTGTGTTCGATAGCTTGAGGCGAGAAAGAGTGAGTAGTCGTTTTTCGACTTCTTTATGGGGCCTTTTCTGGGATGGATTCAGACATGCGCACAGCTGCTGAAAGAACCCGGTTTCCGGCTATTTATCTTGTGCTCTCTCCTAAGTTTGCTATATATTCTGATCGATTTTATAGACTTTATAGAATTCGAGAACTGATTGCTTATTTTCTTGAAGGCTTGCTAATTTTTCATTTCTATTCTAGTTTTGTGCTAACGTGTTCTTATTTATATTTTCCCATGGGTCATCACTTTCTTCGCTTTTATTATCTTCTTCGTTCATTTTCATGTGATTTGTGAGCTTTTTGGGTTTCTTTTATTCTTAGCTGTTTTATTCTTCTTATTCTTCGATCATTTGCTGTACTTTATTATCTTTTTTCTTAGTCTCGAGTGCTTCATTGCTTTAGTCTAATGATTGTTGCAGTTTGTTTTAGTTCTATCTTTTTAATGCTTCTGCTTTGCTTTTTAAGGAAGATAAAGCGCCTTCTCCTTTCCTTGAATTGCTATTATTCTCGTAACTTTTTATTTTCTGTTATAGTCTTTTTTTAATTTAGATTTGCTCGGCTGTCTCTGATACTTTGGCATTGTCCTCCTCGAATCCATCACTTTAATCGTCCTCGAGGACTTTGGTTCCCTTTTCGGCCCACTCGGCAACTTCGCTCATGCCAATATCGGGGTTGATTTATACATTATTTTATTTTTGATTGTTTTTGTTTCTCTTTTGATCTCTCCTATTGGCCCTCACAACTCTGCGATTTGTCTTAGTCTTGGAAATTACAGGCGAATCAGCAACTTCTTCTTTTATTCCTTCAGACTTAGATGGAAAGCCTGAATGTTCTAATTCTGTAAATTTCGAGTGATATTTGTGAGCATGATCTCTTGCATCATGATCCACATCTAAGTACTTTGATGCTTGCTTCTAAACATAAATTGTTGTTTACAGGTTGCAAGTTATTCTTGAGTTCGATTTCTGTCAGCATTTATTGATTTTTGGGGTCGAACAACTGATTGCCTGCTCCACTAATTCCGAGTTCACTGAAGAGGTAGTCCTGGTTGCTGATGGCCACATGATGGTCGGGCTCAGACATTCCTGATGTCTTGCAAAATATTTATATTTGCTTATATTTCTATATTTCATGCTTGAATAATATATTATTGTCAATTATTTATCAGATCCTCCTGTTAATTATTGATGGTAATGTCGCCCTTTTTCTGTGTTCTGCCTTTGTGTTTCTTAATTATAATTAATTATGAGTTATTTGTTATTTATGTATCGATATAATTTCAGTATTAAATGAACCTCTCGAGCAGAGTAATTACTAAATGGCTTCCCGAAAGCTATCGCGCCTATCGTAGCTACATTTAGTATTTTTCTCCAAATGACCCTATTTTCCAAAAAATCGCGTCTCAAAAGCCAATTGTTTCCATCGAAAGAATCATCGGAGCAAAGCAATAGCTATCTCAATGCTAACTCGGATCAAAGCAGTTATTGCATATCGGGGACTGTGCTGAACCTTTTTAGGATTCAACTTTCGAGATTACGTTAGGTATGGCTTTTAAATAACATAGAAAAATCTTTTTTCCTATAATCTTGCGCCAATATTCTTTCAGAACGCAAGAAAAAGCCAGTAGCAATATTCGGTCGCATTGCTGGACAGTATGCGAAACCAAGGTCGAGTTAATTTATTAGTATAAAGGGCGTTGAGACTCATAACTATAAAGGAGATAATGTGAATAGCTTATCAGAAGATGATCGGAATCCCAGTTAGCATAAACTCTTCGAGGGGTATCTTCGATCATTCTAGACTGCTAACATTCTAAGCACATTTTATCCATAGCTTTACTACTCCCATGAAGGGCTCATCCTGCCTTATGAGTCTGCACTTGTGAGACAAATTAGCAATAAATATTATTGCACATCGGCTCACATGCTATGGATCGGGGAAAGAACACGGCAGCTGGATGGCGCTCATTTATAATTCTTCAGAGGGATTGAGAACCCAATTGGCATCAAAATAAGTAGCAAAATATCGAGTGAGTAGTTCAGAGACTTGGCAACTACCCTCAACCCCAGAAATGAGCACGGGAAACTGCTCGTGATAGTTCGGATGGGGAAGAACAATATTGAGTCGAAGTTGATGTAATTAATCGAAGTTAAAAAGCGACATCAACTCAATTTCCTGTTTGTAACTGACCCCATGCATGGAAACACTTATGAATCAACATAGCCCCACCGGCTGAAAACCAGGAATATCCCCCAAATTCTTGGAGAAATATGTAACTTCCAATATAAAGCATAGAGTACTTCGAATCCAAAATGACTGAGAGCAAGCTGCCCTATGGCTATAGCCTTGAGTCCACTTACGAGAATGTGACTGAATGTCATGGGATCGCATATCCTTTCACTGAATCATAGCTCGATTCTTCATCCTTTCGGTCCAAATGTGACCCCAGGCTGAACAACGAGCAAACCAAAAAGTTGCTCTCTCTTCTGCAACAAAAAACTCCTCTGTCGTAATGATAGCCATCTGCCCTTATTTTACTATTGACCGATTTCACTATTTACTACGTATTTGATATTATAACATACATTATTTGAGTAATAATATAACTGATGTCAGTCGTGGAGGAAGGGTTTTTAGTTTATGACTCGGAATGGATTGAAGTGAGCGAGTAATAACTGGCTTCGAATACAAACTTCTATAAAAGCAACGCCATATTTAATCCCGTTTCTGCACAAGATTTGGACCCCAAGGATCCCGAAATACTCAACAAAATGTTTGAGCCATACATCTTCTAGTCCGATAACACCTTCTATCGGCTCAATGTCAGCCGGAGGGAGGCCAGTCGAAAAGAGTTAGAATAATTATAGCAGCTTTTTGAGGCCAGGCTGAAAGAGAAGCAAGCGAGGAAGGGAGGAATTTGTCCAATACGAGAGCAATTGCATAACGAGCTGTTCGATTAATTGATCAGACAAGCCACTCTCAACCTGCCTGAAAGGGGGCTGCTGCTCATGAAAGTGAGGGACCATTTAAAAATGACATTTGCTGCATATCAAACTTTGTACGAGGGGTCACTCGTCTTTGGGAGTCGAAAAGCCCATATTGCTGAGTCAGGAATGTCTGAGCTTGAGATAAAGATGTAGAGACTTCAAAAGAAAAAAATTTAACTCGAAAATCAGGTACTCTTCCTTTAATTATAGAAAACCATCTTATAAAATGAGTTGAGCGCTGTCTAGCAGGGTTTCGCATAAATAAATGCTCTTGAGTAAAAGTCTCGGGCTGAAGAATTCATATATATTAACAATCAGACAAAGAGACTGGAAGATTATTTGACAACTTTTTCAGACTCCTGATCATATCATAATTCGCATTATTGCTGACAATTCCTTCAGTCTTCAAACACACATCTACAATATGCATCTATAATATTTAAATACCATTATAATAAATGTTCGAAATACTATCCCCATAATTCATCAGCCAAATCAAATTCGAAGCCACACTCAAATCGAAGCCCTCCAAGGCCATCATCGATGCCATGAGAAACCTGACCCAAATTAATTAATCCAATAAAGTATATTTGCAATGTATCGCTACATAGAACTAAATAATGAAACTCAGACAATAAATCCACGAACTAAACGAATAAAGACATATGTTAGCATAGTTACTCAAGACATCACAACAAAATCACCAGTAATAGCTGCATGCTCGACAATCTAAAATAGCAGTATTACTCCCATAAATTAGAACTCAATATAAATCGAAGCATAGTTAACATCAAAAAATGATGCAATGGCCAGGAAGATATAGAGTATGGAATTATAGTTGGTGATGTATGCATAATTGGCCGAAAAGATGAAAATAAACAAAGAAATTGCCTCCAATTTGTAACAATATAGTCATCACTCAGCGATCTAAACTCCTCGATCGGAACCAACAAACAAATTGCATAAGTAATAGCCTCATAATTTGATCTATAAGCGTATCTCACAAACTAAAATATCCATCAGCCAACCCTCAACACCAACCCGAATGATGATAATGACAACTGTCTACATCAGTAAGTTAGTAGACATTCTGAATAACAATATCAGTATGAGTATAAATAGTAGTCTTCTTTGAACGAGTTGCTCAACAATGATCCAATGGCATCTGAAATCAATAATGAGGGTATTTGTGATTATGAGGGTAATCAAACGAATTAAGAGGAAATGATGAGTAGGATTCTTCATTAATGAGTGATCTATGATGGTTGGATACTTTGTTTGAATGAATTAGTCAAATTATTTTAGGTTTGTTTCGGTTTTGTCAGGCATTTATGGATGGCATTATGGTGTATTATTCAAATGATAATCAGATAATTAGATAATAATAGAAATGAATAATAGAAATGATAGAATAATAGAAATAATGGAGGATGTCCGAACTGTATGCAATTGAGCCATGGAATATATTATGCGATTAAAGAGTGGAAATAAATACAGGCAATAAATATTGATTTAATATATTAATTTACTATTTATAATCACCAATGGTAAAGGCGCAGGCGAGCAATATTGCCGTCGGGAAAAACAAGGGTCATTCCACCACCAGAATTCAGAGCAAGAAACCTAAGCCAGCTCAATTGAAAGGCAGAATCGGAAAAAGAACCAAGGTTATTAGACAAGTTATCAACGAGGTTAGTGGAGTCTCCACCTACGAGAAGAGGATCATTGAACTCCTCAAGGCAGGAAGCTTGAAAGATACTAAAAAGGCCTTAAAAGTGGCTAAGAAAGCCCTCGGCACTCACAAGAGAGCCAAGATCAAAAGAGAGAACCTCATGAATCTCCTCAGAGCCCAGCAGAAGAAGAAATGATATTGGATTAATTCTTCATATCTCTAACATACACCCTTGATTCGGTATATAGCCAAGGCAATTCTGATTAGTGTGCATTATCTGTGTCATAGGCACTATCTGTGTGGTTGACATAGGCATTATCTGTGTGATAATATGATCAGTGATAAATATGAGAATTATACTATAAATGTGTGGCAAATATCTCATCATTTCATCTCAGTATAGAATAAAAACTCTCCTAATTTTCTTTATCAATTTTCTTCTCGATCCGAGTCAGATAGCAGATGTAAAGCCCCATCACTATGAGAATAAGCACAACAAACCAGAATACTACGCCCATGACGGCAGTTGGAGAAATAAAAGCTTGAAGTATCCATTTGGGTCCCGGCACAAGCAGAAGCTGAGAATTTGGGACTATCGGCGTCCACATCTTTTGTGAAAGAGTGGGTATCTAAGTTTCAGATTCTGTTTTCGCATTGATCTTCGTTCTGGTGAGGCTGGCGACTAGATTTTCCACGTAGTTATTGGTCCTGCCGAGCCCTAGATGAATATATGGCAGCTCCAGACTGACTCCGGGGTGGCTGAGCTGATCCCCAGATGAAGGGATTTGCTATCCGCTTAAGGAAGTAATATAAAGATCGGCATGCCCTCCGTTCGTATTGAGCCTCGAATCTATAGTTTTCTCGTTTACGGCATCATTATTAATGTTATCGAGCAGCAGTATCTTTAGGAAGAAGGCATCGATGCCCAAAAAATTGAGTATTGGAATTATGCGCTAGACTCTCGATAAAGAATCGGGGCAGGAGTTGGCCAAAATATCGAGGCGTCCATCTTCATATAAGTCGAAGAAGGACATTGAGCAGAAAGGAGTTTGAGTGCCAATTGAGGCATTGATGATCGCTGGAACAAAAGACCTGATTTTAAGAATGGACCATTATTTAGTGAATTTGGGGTTGTATTCCAAATCATAGCAAGAGCTGATACATGGCACATTATATAGCAGGTGAGCTTGCAATTGCCCATCGACGATGATATCAGCAAACCCATCATTGTTTATGTCTCCAACCCGCAGGATCAACTCTTCCTCCGCCGAGTGCAGCTCGATTGGTAGAGCTATCCTCTGTATCTTTTTGATTGAGGAGGAGAGCTCTTCTTAGCTCTTAACAAAATCGTAGGGAAACATCATTTAACTGGAGCTGACAATCGAGCATACTTATAGCACAGACTTGACTGCAGTATTATAGTGAATCTATAAATAGTATTTTTCAGCTTCGAGATCCAGCCCTAAAACAAGAACATCCGGAAGTCCATCGAAATCTAAATAATACCAAAATTACTCACATCTTTCAAGCTGATATCTCGCGTCTTTTGCATCGGCCCATTCGTCATATTAGTCCTCATATGCGTGAACATCCCATGCGAATCTCCACGATAGAAATGCAGTTTCGAATTAAGCATTTTGCATTACATGACGATATCTTGGATGCAGTCGCCATTATAATCTAAATAGAACATATTGGTGAAATTTGTGCAGTTATGCTAGGGGTCCACTGCCTTGAGGTATGAGGAGAACTACTTTATTTCGAATTGTTTGTTGATGGGATTGAAGTAGCCTGCTTTAATGCTGCTCTATTGAGAGAATAGTAAAAGGTTTTCCCCTGAAATTTGAACTACTGTTGGTAGATTATCCGAAATTATGGCCCTTTCGAAAGATTGTTGAGCATTTAGTTTGCATTCATGTGCTGTGCATGACAGTTAATTTAGTGTTGTTATTAGTTGCGAGTTGCCGGTACGGAATGTGAAGGCTAAAGTAATTTTGCCATTCTGATAAAAGTCTGCGATGAGAGCCGACTCGATCATCAGGCTCTCTTGAAGCGAAAGACGATTCATGAAGATTGACTTTTAGGGATTCCAAATGTATACATTCAAATTGCGATCTTTGATTTGAGATTGATCTTCAGCTGAAGTTTCCATGTCAGTTGTGGGAAATGACTGGGTCAATACATCCACATATCGGTCTCGATTGAAATCATAGTAGGCCAATATCTTTTAATTCCGAGATTCTGAAAACTTGCCAACAATTTGCAAGGGCCAAAGCCCTTCGGGGTAATTGGTGCGGCTTTCACTAATTACGAAGATCAGGAAAATAGCGCAATACTTTATGAATGATCTGTGTGCGTCATTGTATCTGATTGAATGCTCCATATTGCAATGAATAATGGTTCAAATAATTAAAATATGTGGGATGATGAATATATTTATATATATGCAATCGAATTGCTGATAACCAAATATGATGGCTTATTGCATGAAGGAATAAATCATTAGACTTGTTGTGTTTACTGCTCTTCTTATGCTTATTTTTATGATTCGGCACTTCGATCTTGATCCTCTTCTATTTCTGATTATTGGTCCTATTTGTCATTGTTTTATGATCCGCTGGCTCTTGCTTCAGATGCTTCTTGTCCATCATCATCAGAGAGATCCCCAAGCCCTTTATTTTTAAAGTGAAGGCCAGTAATTTCCTAATCTTCAGCATCGATAAAGCAATTCCTCTTGGGGTCCCAAAAGATGATGTTTTTATCCAATTCCCTAGCTATCCTTTTCTTTGATCTCAACTTCAAGGTCTTGACATAGTCATTCATGATCTTCTCTTATTACTTTTCTCTCTGCTGGTTCTCCCTCACGGATAGTTTAACTTCTTCTGGTTCTTACTTCTCATTGTCGAGACATTTCGGGCAGGCATTCATCTTTTCAGCACAAGGATCACATATCTTCATGTAGCTCCTCACTACTACTTTATCCAGACAGGATATACACTTCCCAGCTTCCGCAATCTTTTTATATTTGTTATATTGAAATTTCCATTGTATCTGCTCCGAACATCGCTTGCACAACAGTCTGAGAGATACCTTTTTTTGATGTTCAATCGACAGAGGATCGAATAGTATTTTGAAGCCAGTTCTGTTTTGATGCTTTTGTGGTTTCCTCTTTTTGCCGTCGTTCATGAGAGTTACTTCTTATAATTAAATTCAACAATGGCTATTGCTATTATTAACATTAAGCAGTGCACTCTTTGATAATTTATGAAATATAATGGGTTATAAATTGTGGCATTCTCTCTTCATTTTGACCAATGAAACAAAATTGGCATTGATGGACTGAATGGAAGTCTATCAACTAGGGGATGGATAATAGAGGTGCAAGAAAGTTGAAGTGGCCGAGTGGTCTAAGGCGGTAGATTCAGGCTCTATTCCGAAAGGGCACGGGTTCAAATCCCGTCTTCAACATTTTTATTAGGTTCTATTTTTAGGGCGGGGTCAGGCTTCATATTTAATCCTTTAAACTTTCTTCAATTTATTAAGTCAAAGTGAATGATGTTTGAAAAGCTACAAACGATGTTCATCCATCATCAAATATTGTCACATGAGATAAAATAAAAAATAATGCTGCTAATCGAAGCATATTCTATAAACGAATAAACTGCAAGAACTTAAAAATGGATTACGCAAGCATGTTTCTGTGCTGGATATTGTAAGTGTGGCGTTGTGAGTGTATGTATGCCTATGGGCGTTGTGAGTGTTTACATATGCAATTGAAATATGTATAATAATCCTATATAATGTAATATAAAATGGTTGAAATGGAGACGACCATATGATATTTTGAGTCTCTAATAATTAATTTAAACTCAAATGTCTGAGAATCACCAATAATCCGACAATGAGGACAGCTTGCTCGGTGCGCAGTAGCACATCCAAGAAAGAGAGGAGAAAATAGATGTGCCCTCCCTCAAATCCAGAAAGAAAAAGCAAATCCACAAAAACAGGAAGAAGGAAAGATCTTCAGGCCACAGCAGTACTCCATTTTTAAATCAGAACCCAATAAAAAGTAAACGCAAAGAAGCCAGATTATGCTCGAAGCCTCACAATTGGCTGAAACCATTATCGAAAACATGAACAAAGCATACGACGAGGACATAATGCTAGCAAACAAGGGCAAGGAAGTGAACAAAAAGATACTCTTCTCCAGGAAATTGGAGCAATAGCTCCGCAATGTAGCACGTGCTTTATTTAGATTTATGTTGGCTAGCAATTTCTAGAGTTGGGGGGGCTTTCTTGCTTCGAAACTTGGCTTAGAAAATTGCCAAATGGCCTAGACCCGAGCCTGACAATTAAAAAAAAACTGTTCGATATGCTACTGTCCATGAATGTCCGAGAGTAGCATATTGCCAGTGCTCAGTAACTCCAAAGGATCCTCCATAAAAACAAAAGGAGTGCTACCAAAGACTTACGAGAATTGAGTGAAGCCATAATTAATAAATGGGGCCGCATCACATATTATGATACTCCATAATGATAGATTCCAATTATTGATTACAGTATGATTGCAACAAATAATTATCGTAAGAGTAAATGCATCAGCACAAAGACAGCTGACGGAGAAGGAGTGAGTGTGAAGATATATCAAAATATAGGTATCAATCAATGCATCGAAAGGCAAATCAATGCAGATAGTTGGCCATTCAAAGCCGCCAAAGTTTGTGATTATTTTCAATGTTTTTATGTTGACAGTTGCACTATGCACAAATGTCAGAGAATTAGATTCGATTTAATAAACATATTCAATGAGATTCATGGCCATAACAGCTGCCTTTGCACTGGTGGTTTCGGCTAATGCAGAGATCTTTGACATTAGTGGATTCAGAGATGATTCCAGAAGAAGAAGCGGAGATCAAATTGTTGAAAATGGGGTGTTAAAATCTGATGCACTCGTACTCGCACTGGCGGGAACGGGGGTCCGTACTCACTCTCATTTTGACTCTGGCGATAACAGCAGACAGCAGCAACAGCAATGACAATAACAAGAGATATGGGAAGAGCAAGAGTAAAAGAAATGACGATGACACTAGCAATGACAAGAGCTCTGATCAAAAAGCAGAAAAACATAATACTGGAATAACTAACTAACTGACTAGTAATAGAAATGATAAGAAGAGTGGCCATAATAAAGTAAGCAAAATTGTTTCTGTGGTATTCCAGCCCCCTCAAGACTTGACTATTTTTTCTGATGTTCGGGCCCTCCCTTTTTTTATTTATTTATTATTGAAATGTAACATTTATTTGATCCAACTGATTTGACATATAATGATTTAAATCTCACAGAAGAACATTGAGTTTAAAAGACATAAAGCAAAGAGCCATAATAAAAAGAAGATCACATCTTCGTAATTTTCTAAGATTAAGAAGACATGGCTGATAAGTTAAGAGAAGAGATTAATAAACTATCAGAAAAAAAAAGAGCCCAAGCCAAAGCATGGGAATAATACGAGGAGCATGAGAATTTTAAGAAAAAGGGAGAAGAAGCTGAAGCTGATTATCATTATCGAGCCTTTAAAACGTGGTCAGATGAAAAACACAGATTGAATGAGAAGATTTTTGCCAAGTTAGAAGCGGTCCAAAAGTTTGAGTCGCCCGAGAAAATAAAAGAGCTCAAGATCATCGATAAGTAATATATGAAGTACGGGCCAAGTGATGAAGAAGAATGATTGTCTGATCGATTTGTTATAAAATTTTGATATTGAAATAAACGAGCAGTTAATGACCCAATGACTCTGGGTCTCCAGAAGGGGGCGAGAATATGGTTGGCTTTATTTATGCTCATGCTGATAGGTCATTTTTCATTTATCAAAGCCGGTCGAATCAATTGGTTTGCTAAAATTAGAGATTATATATGGTTATACTTTGCTCGGCAATCAGATTTGGATAATATGCTGTATTATAAATTATACCGAATTCATTAATTTCATCATTCTTGGTGATCTTGCCCATCTTATGTATCGTTTGATCCTTGATTGTCTGATGACCCTTCTTTATTATCTGATCCCTGGTTATCTGATCCTTGATTGTCTGATCCCTGATCGTTTGATCCTTGGTTATCTGATCCTTCTTTATTATCTGATCCCTGATCGTTTGATCCTTGATTGTCTGATCCTTGGTTGTCAGCTGATCCCTGGTTATCTGATTCTTGATTATCTGATCCTTGGTTGTCAGCTGATCCTTGGTTGTCAGATCCTTGGTTGTCAGATCCTTGATTGTCAGATCCTTGATTGTCAGCTGATCCTTGATTGTCAGATCCTTGGTTGTCAGCTGATCCTTGATTGTCAGATCCTTGGTTGTCAGCTGATCCTTGATTGTCTGATGGCCCTTGATTGTCAGATCCTTGATTGTCTGATGGCCCTTGATTGTCAGATCCTTGGTTGTCAGCTGATCCTTGATTGTCAGCTGATCCTTGATTGTCAGATCCTTGGTTGTCAGCTGATCCTTGATTGTCTGATGGCCCTTGATTGTCTGATGGCCCTTGATTGTCTGATCCTTGTTTCTGAGCTGATCCTTTGGTATTAGCGACTCTCTGGCTAATGACTGATCCTTTGGTATTACCTACAGCTGGACTGACAGGAACGGGATCGACAGCAATGGGTTCGACAGCAGTAGGCTGGGTTGTGGCTGTGGTTGTGGTCGATGCAACTGCTGTATCTGAATAAAGGGAATATGTACCTTGCAAGTGGATAGTTAATGCATCAGTAGCTGACACGAACAAGCCAGCTAGTAATCCAAGACCGACACAAAATTTGACCATAGTTCAAAATATCTTTAATTAATAGATCTAAACTATGTGAGCAATATATATGGTAAATACTCAATACTATCAATAAAATCAATAAAATCATAAATTAATCATAAATTAATCATAAATTAATCATTAATTAATAATAAATTAATAATCAAATCCAAAATCAAATAAATCAAAATCCTCAAAATATATCCTTAAATAATCTTGTAAATAGAAGAATTCTCTGAAGCATGAGAACAATAGCAGAGTTTAAAGTCAAGTGTATATAATTTTGTAGTGGTATGGATGCGAATGGCAATGGAATTGCTATGAAGAATGTTTTGAACAGCTCTATATAAACCAATCGGCTAATTAAAACTGCACTTTAGTAGATTTGTTATTGAAAGCTGGCAGAACATTTTATATTATACTACTAAATAAATAAATCATATCTTCGAAAGAAAGATTATTATTGTGTATGAACATTAAATATGGTTTAACTTTAAGTCAGGTATATATTATGAAATTTATTCTCAAGAGATGATCAGAAGCGGTCTTTTCTATTGCTGTCTCTTTTATTGCTATATTTTTTATCATCGTTGCTATTGTCATCATCATTGCCGAATCTCCTGCTATTGTCATCATCATTGCCGAATCTCCTGCTATTGTCATCATCATTGCCGAATCTCCTGCTATTGTCATCATCATTGCCGAATCTCTTGCTATTGTCATCATCATTGCCGAATCTCTTGCTATTGTCATCGTTGCTAGTGTCAGCATCATTGGTCTTGCCGTATCTGTTGTCATCGTCAATGCTTTTGCTCAAGCTTTTGTCGTTGTTAGTGTTAGTATCATAGCTCTTGTAGTTGTTCTTGTCATCATCAAATTTTAACACCCCATTTTCAACAATTTGATCTCCGCTTCTTCTTCTGGAATCATCTCTGAATCCACTAATGTCAAAGATCTCTGCATTAGTCGAAATCATCAGTGCAAAGGCAGCTGCTATGGCCAAGAATCTCATTGAATATATTTATTAAATCAAATCTAATTCCCCAGCATTTATAGGATAAATTATGAACTTTTCAAGATTAGCCTATAAAAATCGCAAAAGAATGACAAATGAGTCTCACATGATGCCAATTTCAATAAAACAAAAGATGGTTATCCATAATTTTTTTGGATTTATTTCTGGGTCACTTTTCGTCAAGCCTACTTTTAAAGTTTGAAAATTTATGATGCCAACCAGTGAAAAATGTAAAATCAAAACTCTACTGAAAGATCTATGATTGTATGAAACAAGTTAGCCATCAGTTTTAACACCTTTTCCTTTTCACCTGGCCAAAAATAAGGCATAAGTAACTTAGCTGAAAATATTAAATCTGTCAAAAAAATATAGCGATTTCTACAAACATACCACCTCATAAAAAAGATCTCCTCTTAGTTACAGAGCCTCAGATCATCCAAAAGGTCATTTTTATTCAACTGGCCATCTCCGAATCAATAAGAAAATCTGCAGGCAAAAATAAAGTAACAATTAAGTCTAAATTATTTAGCATAAACATTTAGGTAATTTATTTCAATAGATTAAATAGATAAATAAGGCAATAAATTAAAAGATGAGAAAGGTATTTACATTATATTCGTTGTTCCAAATAAACATAAATTTTTAGCGATAACTTGTACGAAATTTGGGACTACTTTGAGCTTATTGAAACTATTTCATAGATTGAAGCCATATATATTTATATTACTTTGAATGAATGCATTTGTTTGTTTTCTCAACTTTTATTATTTCTTTTGATAAAGCTAAAACTTTATAACCAAATAAAAATCATTCATTTTTATACTAAACTTTTCGTCGAAGGCTGCGAGAATAATTACTTATATTCCCATTTTGGGGGTTGGGGTTGGGGTTGGGGTTGGGGTTGGGGTTGGGGTTGGGGTTGGGGTTGGGACAATTGACTCTGCATAAGGCGATTGCATTATCTGAGCTCACAGTTTTGTACTTATAAAATTTGAATTCTGTCAGAATCGAACCACACAGACTGTGGAAGCTACTCTTTTTTTTGAGGTTTGTTTTATTTACCATCAAAATTTGAAACTTCTAAATTAACCTCGCAGCTTTGTGAAATTTACTTCTCAGTCGATATATCCTGCATGTTTTTGCTTATGCTGTTTTGTTTGGTCATGCTTTTATTCAGGCTCTTTGAGCAATTGATAGAATTTGTCGATAAATTCTAATTCAATGTGTTGTTCGTCGCAATTTGATTCTTCAATTCTTTGGTCAGCACAATAACATCTAAATTTGTATGCTCGACTTGCTCACTTAACCGTTCATACAGTACTTTCAGCTTTTCGTACTTCCTCGAACTTTAGTTATTGATTTTCATGTAGTGTTCCAAAGATTTTTCTAAGTTTTAAATGATGTTTTCGCAGGAATTTTTGTTTAGTTCAAATTGTTCGATTTTTTACTTATTTTCGCTTTGCGCCGTGAGCAATGAAGCATTCTTAATTTTCAGATCATTGATGATTGAGATGAATTGCTTATGGGCTTCGTTCGTGTTCGATATGTATTCCTACATGTAACTTGCGAGTTAGCAATACTGTTCTTCCCATTAGTTTCTCGACGAGGTTTCGCCATTTGCTTTGCGGCTGCCTCTAAAAGTGTTGAGGTCTTTGATATTATCCTCCATCATGTCTATTTGTTGTTGATAGAATCGATTCTCCTTAATTTCAGCAAGCAACAAATCCACAAGTTCTTCTTTCTCCAGAAATGTTAGCTCTTCCCTCAGAGTTTCAAAATTGAAGGCCTATTGATCACTTTGGGGGTCACTCAAGGTTGTGTGACGAATTGCTTGATGGTTGCTTAAGGCTGAGGATTCATGCTAATTGGAGCCGGATGTCTTATTAAATGAGAATTATGACTCGTTCTCATAGTCAGTGCATTTCGAGAGCTCAGAGTCAATTGGACTGAAAATAGGAATTTATCTGCCACGGTTGCTCGATTTCTGAATATTTCTGTTCATTTTATTAGTAAATATATTTAATCAAAACACTCATTGAGCCATCTCTATTCGAATTTCAATAATCCAAGACTCGAATAGCAGTTCCCTTCTTTTTAATGACCATGGAACAATTTGCATAAATGAGACTGATTTTGCTCACAATATCTTTACAAAGGATAGTAATATTGATACTTTGCAGGATCCCTAATAAAAGTTCATGAAATCCAGAGCTTTTTAATGAAATTTAATATTAATTACATGATCCAATTATATATCTATCTTCTCGCCCCGATCTTGGCCTTTGCCGCGACCGAAAAAGGCAATGTTGGCATCTATGTTTCTCCGACTGGCATCACCCGCTAAACTGAAGTCCACCAAGCCCTACAAACCATCGAGTCAAAGATAACAATTCGAGACACTAAGTATCAATACAATGAAATCAACTACACCATCTCCAACGCTACATCCAAAGTTATCTTCCTGGACTCCAAGCAGGTGATTGAAATCAATGGGAATGACAGTGTCAAGGTCTATGGAGGAGTCTTCGAGTTTTCTTACTCCTTCAACTACTCCAAGATTGAAAATGGACGGCCAACATCAGGCTGGGCTTATGGTACTTCCCTTCTTATCTTGCATAGGCTCTGTTATCTCTGAATCTTTCAATTACACGAAAGAACTCTTTTATCTGGAGGATGGCCATTTGCATTGGACTCTTATTCAAGGGCCGGAAGCATACACAAATTTGTCCATTGGTGCAAGAATGACTATCAAAAGAATGTAGCCTTACAACCAAACGGATCATGACAATATCATCGATATGTTGGACAGGGCTCTCCAACTGATTACTCCTTCAAATGTGGAAACCCAGCTCCTTTCTTAATTCAACGGGTTTATGCCGAGCGCGCTGAATTAGACACTGCATTCATCTATGATCGACCCTAAAATACAGTATACTTTTGATAGCCCCTCTCACGATAAAATTGGTATGAACATTACAAACCATATCTGGGATTTCGGCATCGATCCAAACGATGGCTACAAACTGATTTATTTATCCTCAATTGAGGGAGAGCCAGAGCCTTGCACTGGGAAAGTAGTCCCTGATAAGCATCTCGGTTTCAAGTAAATATAGTAATAAACATAGCTTTTATGGAGGCCATCAGACAATTCATCTCAATTGTTTCTATACTTCTGTTGTGCAATACCTGCAGAAAAAGGGATGGCTGGACATCAAATTAGATACAAGCTGGGACTGTAATGCCTTTCAATTCTATGCTGGAGATTTATACGACTTGATCAGTAATCTCAACCTCCGAGTTAGTCCCAGATAGCTTCTTGAAGGATCCTGCAAATTAAAGCCCGACGGGCTATAAATGACGCACGTGAGAGAGGTATTCAATGTCTTTTCTTTGGACACTATTTACACTTGCACTGTGAGCAGCAGAGACAAGACAACTGCAAGATCGATCGATTTACTCAATTTTACTGCTTATGTCAAGTTTCATATCAAATCCTAGGCAGGTAAAATTGAACTGAACTTTGAAATCGACTCGGCATAGGCTTTGTCCCTTGAATTTGTCCCTGTTGGTGACTTCTACGTGAATAACATGAACTTAGCGCTCTTTAAAGTCAACCAAATTCTCGACAAATTGAAAAAATCCAAGGTCTTTGGTAACGGATTCCCAACAAGTCCCAAAGCTTTGCCAAAAACTGAAGTGCGAGATACATATGTGGTCTACTACGATGGTCATTCAGCCGGCAAGAGCCCCTTCGAAGAAGTTATGTGATACCTGATCATTTAAAGAACAATCAATCGAAAACTAAAATTAAAATTAAATCTTCTCAATATTGCACTCGATTCATATGCAATTTATTTGATAATTACCTCAACTTTTGCCTGGCTGTTGACCTTAGATAGTAAAACTCCTAAAAATATATAACAAATATTGTCCTCGTGCTAAATATAAATTATTATGCCAGACTATCTCTTCACGATGAACTATCTCCTCCTTATCGATTGGCTGCCAATTGACTGTTCATTCGAAATTTTATTTATTCTCCTAGATCATTTTTAAAGTTCGAAGGTTCGCCACCATTCGTCTCTTCAATTCAATATTTTTGGGAAAACGCCTTAACCTTTGATAATTTCATTACAAATAATTTGTAAAGTTGATACTTTTATTGTGAAATGCTATTTTTACTATTCTTTGCATCAACAATTATGCTACTTTCAAATTCTATTTCTCCTCGCAATTTACTTTGCCAAATGAATTTTTCTTTGAATTCATTTATTTTTATTTCATTCAGAGTTAAAGCCTTTTTAGTTTAATTCCACTTTTTATGGTTGGGTATTTATAATGTTTTTCTTTCTTTTTTGGATTTCCTTTTATTGTTAGAATTTATTTTCCTTTATGCTCATTATGCTTGCATTCTTACTGCATGAGCTCTCTCTCGAATTTGATTTTCTACCCTGATGCAAAATTTACTTTGTCTCTGAATTTTACTGAAAATAGAAGCACTATAAATTTGGGA
This sequence comes from Brachycentrus maculatus, assembly GCF_059751285.1. Taxonomy (NCBI): domain Eukaryota; kingdom Metazoa; phylum Arthropoda; class Insecta; order Trichoptera; family Brachycentridae; genus Brachycentrus; species Brachycentrus maculatus. The sequence continues at coordinate 7,443 of NW_028282398.1, read as the reverse complement.
TAGTTCTATTGATAAGCAGGTCGGCAGAAATTCCATATTTTATGCGAATTTTCGAGAACTCAAGCTTTAACGGCTGAATAATTTCGACGACGTGCAATATGCATTATCCCGAAAGTGCATGCATTAGAGTCGGACATTCAGATAGAAATATTGTATACATGCAATATAAATTCAATAGATAATCCTTCTGAGGTATTATCGTTTATTTCGAAATCGGATCTTAAATATAATTAAAACTATCTCATTAATTTGATACATACATTACTAACTATCTAGCATCGAGATTGTATCTATATTAATTAATTATTGCCTCAATTGGGATGCAATCACGAAAATATTTAACAATCCTGAAACAACTCAACAAGCAACTTTGATTAAAATTGATTAAAATTGAATTTAATCGTTTGTTTCAAGGTCTTTGAACTCCTTATAAATTATGATCCTGACGTGATAAATTTGGCTCATGGTGTTTGAAATCATTCATAATTATTCATTATTTCTATATATGAGCGACACGCTGCCTAATAAGTGTTATCCGTACTCTGCCAAGAATTTACAAATGAAGACTCATCAATAAATTGAAGAGAGTTACAATGCACAGACTGTACAGCCTAATCTTTTCGAGAGGCTTCTTGGCGAACATGCATTACGTTGGGCTGATGCTGAAAGTTCTGCGAAAATCTAAGAGCCTCCCATGAAAGTTCAATAATCCTAAATAACGAAAATGTCTGAAAGGTTCCATGGATGCAAATGCACGAAAATCGGATGTTTAAAGCTGTACTGTGAATGTTTTGCAAATGGAAGGCAATGCAATGGAAATTGCATATGCTCTTGCTGTTCCAATAAACTCGGAAACGAGCATTAAATTTACCAGGCTAAAATGATCGCCAATCTTCGGCACCCAGGCTACTTTAAAGGGGTTCCAGCCATGGTGCCAAGCAGAAAATGCACATGTAAAAAATCAATGTGCCGCAAAAAATACTGTGAGTGCTTTAATGCAGGACTCGAATGCACACAATTTTGTGAATGCAAGAGCTGTGCTAACGGGCATCCCCATAACCACGAAAAATGCGAAAAGCAAGAGGCTAACATCAGCTTTTCAATGTAAATTTAAATGCCTTGCTGAAAATCATCCTCAATAAGCTTATACTATTCTTATTATTGTCTAAGATTATTTGAACTTTTCCATTTATTGTAGAGTTTCCCGAAAGTAACATCGATTTAACATTTGAAATAGTGGAACACTGCTTTGAGTTTCATTCTGAGTTTCATTTTTGCCCTTGAATACATTCAAAATAAAGAGAAAGATTAAATATCAACTAATTTCTGATTTATAGGATATGATCATACTATTTCATGAATATAATCTGATCATCTATATTCTATGCATTATTAACTTTAAAAAGCAATGCAGGTTCGTTTATAATTCATATAACATCAATGAAATAATAATAAGAATTCGCTAACATCATTACTATTACAGCTTCAATCGTGAAAGTCGCCCAAAAAGTAAAAAAACGTAACAAGGATAAAGACGCGCATGTTCTTCCTCACCTAAAACACAATTCAGAATTCGATGGGTTTGATACTTCAGATCTACTCAAAACCTATAGTCATCAAAAGAAAACATTAACTCCAGGTCGTTGGCTGCATTTTAAGCACATGCACCGCTACTCTACAATTGATCAGAATGACTTCAAGTATTTCATTGCAATCATAACCCAAGCCAACTATCGCAAGTTAGAGCATCCTGGCTATTATCAACAGCTTGTGAAGGAGATCACGAAATACCCTTTAACATTCTTCCACTCAATAGATAAGGATGTGCCAAGAACATTGAGCCCCAATAACCCAAACCTAACATTTTTGAGAAATATTCTGTGCTGCTATGCAATTCGAAACCCGTCATTGCTGTACTGTCAAGGGATGAACTATTTAGTGGCATTTATGCTCATGAACGATCTCAGTGAATAGGAAACTTTCTGGTTCATCGTGCAGCTTATCGAGAATGTGTTAGTTTCTGACTACTTCAAGGATTTGTCGACAGTTTCTGTAACAACACAAATTTTTAGTGATATTTTTGGCAATGTGTTTCCAAGCCTAGCGCAAGCCATGGATTACCTCGGGATGGACTCGTCGATGTTCTTGATAGGTTGGTATGTGTGTTTGTTTACCAAAGGCTTCATTAATAGTGTCTCTCAATTTCTATTGCAATATGTTATATTAGAGGCATATGAGTATCCACTTGGCTTCGTGCTCGTTAAGGCATCGATGGCAGTTATTGCAGCTTTGCTCACCAACGAGGGCTTCGAATTCCAAAACGACTTTTCGAGCCTCAAAAATGCAATAGAAACGAAGGTCAATGAAATATCTTTGCCAGAAATAACTAATGCATTAAACTTTCTAGAATTCGACCTGAACTGTTACAATAAGCTCGAAACATACTATCGAAACAAAAGGTCAGCAAACTACGCTGAACAAATAAAAAAATAACTCAGTGATAACATTTTAGTTTTGCCAACCTGCAACTAATCTTACCCTGTTTGCCTTCATCGAGTCTAAATATAGAAGAAAGTTGGGGAGATTGAATAAGTCTTGATTCTCAAAACCGGCAAGTCGATCAAAGATCTATATATCGCAGATTATTTTGCAACCAATGCCACTAAGAATAAATAGATGAAGCATTTCGTGTCGGCTGAAGAGTGCTTAGTAACGCACCATCAGCACATCTGCAAGTTGGATCGGCAGGAGCAGATGAACATTATCCCGAAGACAAACTTGAATACGCAGAAGTCAAGTTACTTCCCGATTTTGGATGAACTCTAAGATAAGCAAACTGAAAATATGGGCGAAATTAGTGCAAAATTCTAAAATTTCTAAGATATTTACAGCAGATTCTCTTCGTTTTTCTTAATTGATGATGACACGATTCATTTGATTGAGGATAAAATCAATCAGTAAAAATCAGTACTGAGCGAGAGTATCTCTGGTTCAGATGGCAATGACTAATTGCATACGAGTCTGTAGGATAGATTGCCCAGCAGCTAACGTTGGGCCAGAATCGAACTTTGCGACGAGCATGGCACTACAACAATAATGAGAAAAGAGACACATTCCCAAAAAGCACTATAAAAGCCAGAGTCAGGACTCCAGAACTCGATGATTAGCCATGTTTTCGAAAGAGCAATGGAAAGCGTCAGATTAATAAAACCAATAAACCAAAAAGACATGCAAAAGAAAGAGTCCTGATCACAAATTATAATATTTCATTCATTATATTTCTCGAGCATACGAATTCTGTACTCACTTGGCCAAAATAATAAAATAAGGCCTCACAATTATCAAAAGCTGTAAGATGGAATTTAAAGCATCTGCAGGGTGTCCATCAAGACCATAATTGCTTCTCTTAATTTTTGTTGATAGTTATTGTTGCTATAGGTAGTTGCACTATGAAATCTCGTGTATTCATGCTTCATTCTTATTTATCGGGTGTGCTAATTCGAGGAAAACAAAGAGAGTAAATGAGTTACAGGGTGAAGATAGCTTTAGTGTTATTGGTTCAGGTGTGAATTCAAGGCCAAACTCTAAGAAGCTGATGCTATGGCCGAATGAAACCAGTGCCTCTCAGTTTTTTCAGGATTGCTAACCTGGGATAATACATGCACAAGTATTAAAGGATAACTCATAATCGATTGTTGGTAGGTTTTATAGGTCTTTGGGAGTATATAGAAGTTTCCAACTTGAGTATAGGGCGAATAGAGACCTTTCTCAAAATTGAGGCTATTTACATTATCTACAATTTATTCAGTGCCAAGAGTTAGCAGTTAATCCCCTCTTTTCAAATTGTCGGCGAATTTGAACTGAACTGTTCCATTCTGGTTGAGCCCAATATTATGTCCGGAAGAAGCACTATAAGTCAAGTTGTTCTTGGTGACTATTTGCGTGTATTCTAGCTCAGAGTCAGTGTCCCGATGCAGCCAAGCGATGATCTTCGAGTATTCGGAATGCCCCTTGCCGAAGTTGTAAGCCAGGATTTCATCCCCAATAGTGATATTCCTCATTGATTTGGGGCCCTCCCGCGTCATCACAGAAACTTCCTCCGAAAAGCAATAGAATTGAGACCATCCTTGGTAATAGCCAACTTTGACAGTATTATTCCATTTTTCACACTGATGAGGACCAGTCTTAATGCAATCGAAGCTGCGTGACCACCAGACCTCCCTCGCTTCACAGCAGAACAGAACTAAGTGTAGGATAATGGCCAATCCTAACTGTTTATTCATCACTTATATGTTATATGTGGATAAATACTATATATACGAATACATGCACTATTAATCATGAATAAGTCAATCAAATGATTCAATTGCATTCCATTAAGGAAAAGTCCGATTTATTGCAAGGAGAAGAATAACAAATAATATTGTAGGTATAAAGAGAGGAAATCTATTGAAAATTCATTTCATAAAGTTGATTCTTTGGCGAATTAACTTATACGATTGCAAGTCCATTGTAATTTTTTCATTGCTTAAGAATGCTTCGAGCTCTTTGTAATTCCCTAAAAGGCTATAATTTTGATCCAGGTAGCACTTTTTGAGGAGATTGGTTGCTTCGGCTATCATAACGATGTAATGCCCTAAAATTAAAGTAGATTCGCTCGGCAAACCTGATAGAATCTTTGAGTCTATTTTATCGTAGAAACTTGATGTGTAGCTTTGCACTAAAGAAAGAGAAGCTTCTGAATTGCTTTGATAGTTAAGTTCAGTTTTATACTTTTTAGTATATTCGCTTGTGACTTATTTGAGCTTTTTCTATCGAAGCCAAGCATTTTCTCCATCGTAAACAATCCCATTGTCGTGTATTTTGACTTTGATTTCGTCCATAAGAGTGAGTAGCCACTTAGATAAAAGATTCACAATACTTTCAGCATTACTTTGAGATTTCCTAAGAAACACCACAAATTTATAAATAAGCCGGCAATAATGCAATAAATTCACACATTCCTTAAATGTCACAGATGTAGAAAATACCTTCGAATTGTTCGAGATCGATGTGACAGTTTTAGTAGTAGTCTCTTGCTATTTCGTTAACATAGTAGTTGGCTCATACAGTGTTCTATTAGTCTTCTCTAAAACCCTTTTAGTTATTTTATTCTAAATTGAGTGCTTTCTCTTTTAGTTGTCAATTTTATTGCTGATATCATTACGGTTGAATATCTTTTAGCCTGCTTTCTTGTTGGATGAGTTTTAATATTGGATTGGAATTGGAGATTGTGAGTTTTAGTTATGGGTTAGTTAATCTCTTTTGCCGATAAAGTTGTATTTGTTTGGGGTTTTGTAGTTGGTGCGAGATTTAAGGGCTTCAATTGCTGTTTGGCTGGTTGAGGAATAGTTTTTACTGGAGGAGGGGTTATCGATTCGACGCAAGGAAGATTTTTGCAGAAGTCTTTGGAAATAGGGCTATTTCTCTAAGCCCTACATTGTAATCCTCTTTGATTCATCCGTTTCGAGGCAGAGCAAAATGATTTACTTTATTTCTGGGGATAGTTCTTGTTTTAATCTCTTTTCATTCAGAGGAATTGACACGTGATACTTCAGCTCGGCTTCAGTGCAGCAATGAGCATAGGGAGTCTCACCATGCAATAACTCGAAAATGAGAATACCGAAGGCCCAAACATCAGTTTTTAACCCATAGATGTTATTAATGAGCCCTTCGGGTGCCATGTAAATTGGAGATCCAATATTGATATCCCTAAAGTTCTATCTACATAATCAGCCAATGGCTTACTTGGTAAACTTGGCGAAACCAAAATCAGCAATTTTGACCCTCCCATTATGCAGGAACACATTGGCGACCTTGAGGTCTCGATGTATGACATTGATCTTCGACAGATAGAGCAGCCCCGAAAATATATCCTTAATAATCGGCTGAGCCTCTTGCTCCGAAAAGCAATGTTCCTTCTTCAGTTTAGTCTCGAGGTCCCCTTCGTTGCAGAGTTCTGTGATAATATAGCAGTTTCGATTGGAAGTGTAAACTTCATAGCATTTCAAGATGTTGGGGTGATCGAGTTTCTTGAGCACATCGATTTCTGAGAACAGCAACTCCTCCAGCTTTTTCGACTTGAGGGAGTTTAGCTCAATTATCTTAACAGCGGCAATTTCCTCTGAAATAATATTCGATAGTACTAGTGAGTTCATGGTGAGCTTTGTAGACTTTGGAGAAATTGCCCTGGCCGAGCAAATCAGAAAACTTGAAAATATAGTCCTATATTTTTTTGCACACAGGCTCATTGAGAGCGAAGCCACGAGCCTCAGTTTGCAGCATTTTAATCCTGAGATAATTTTAACAATACTTCGAGATAAAATGGATAATTATATAATCTAATCAACGCATCTGCTTTGCTGCAATTAATCATCCATCACATGTCATAACTAAATCCAAATAAGTTATTTCATTCGAAGCGTTTATCCCATTTTTTGCACTTTATCAAATTCAGTAAATATTTAAAATTATCTTTAAACCTATAAAATTGAGCAGCCTTTAAATCCTGTAATTATTCTTTTTTTTAACTTGCAAGCGAATGATTGGCACTCCTCAGGGTACATCCAATAGAATGGCGAACATATATCTCGTAAGGCCAGTCCCTAACACATTCAGCCAGCATTTGTCCATGATCCGCAATGAACTCGAGAATAGGAATCTTCCATTCCACGATGAGAATGGCTTCGAGAGGGTCAAGCAGCTCATCAATGAAGAATAAAGCCACAATATTGTGGTTATTGATAACAATTATATCGAAGATAGCGATATTCCCAGTGAAATCATGAACCGATATGGCATTCTTGATGTTTACTGCTTTCCCAGAAAATCTGCCAAGTTTGCAACTCTTAAAAATGTTGGAGAGCTCTTCAAGAAAGTGGGAGTGTAGGCACAGTATCCTCCTTCACATCCTAACAATAACTCGAAAATCAATCAAGATGCCAAAATCCGAATGAAAAGTGTGAAGAGATCCGTTGAGAAGTCGCATGATGGCTCCAATAATTTTATTTATGAGCAACCAATTCTGCTGTACTCTCAACATGGCAGTGGTGAAACATATAAAAAACTGATAAAAATTCTAGGCGAAGAGTGTGAAGTTGTCGAAATAAAGCAGTACAATAAACTATTTTAAGAAAGATCCAAGAAAATGAAGTCATTGCTTATAACATAGATCGACCCTGTGAAAGAAATTAACAGATTTCTGACAGATGAACGCCTGGACAAGAAAATAGATTTAGCCATTTTTGGAATTCACAAATAGCATACATTACGCAATAAAAATGTAAAGATTGTCACGGATAATCCAACAGATATTATTACATTTTTAGAGGAATCGGGAGTGAACACTCGAAATTCTCAAAAGAAAATGGGCTATACTGTTGCTAAAAGCCTGAAATAATTTTA
>NW_028282397.1:0-46502 GCF_059751285.1 Brachycentrus maculatus | reverse complement strand
TCCCAACCCCAACCCCAACCCCAACCCCAACCCCAACCCCAACCCCAACCCCAACCCCAACCCCAACCCCAACCCCAACCCCAACCCCAACCCCAACCCCAACCCCAACCCCATTATGCTGCATGCATTATGTTACCTGGATATATAACATGCATTATACCGTATTCTGAAGGCAGTATAATAGACATGGCAATATATACATATATTCCGTATAGAATTAATCATAGAATGAGAAACTTTGGCAAGTAATTGTAGTTCCTCAGCACTTCTTCTTCCGACAATAAAATCTAAGTGTTGCTCAAAAGCAAAATCACGCGCTACAATATCCTACGCGAGGAAAGCGAAGGCAAACTAAATATCTAAAATATCGAGCATGTTTACAATATTAATACTTAGAAAGCACAGATGATCTGCTTGAAAGCATAAATAGAGACCCATATGAAGAGGATCATGACAGATTACGATGCTTTTATGAGCAAAAATTAGAGTGTCTTTACTGAAACAGAAGCCAAACTGTTCAGCAATATGATCGGCAACAAAGAAAAAAAGGTGAAGCCGGATTCTATGACCTTCGAAAAAGTAAAGAAGGATTTCAATTTTCCGACGATGAATTGCACCAATTAGCAGCTGATGAAGATTTGTGCGTCAATCCTCGAAAGCAATATATACTGTCGCTAGAATATTCCGGCTGAAGTTATTCGGAATTTAGTGGGGAGGATAAACTCTCGATACCGGATTGTCAGCTATCATAATTTCTCACACGCGTTTTCCGTATTCCTCATGTTCTATCAATGCCGTGAATCCTGCAAGAAACTCAAAGGTCTATTTACTCCATTTCAATTTTTCATTGCCTAAATTGCAGCACTGTCCCATGACATAAACCACTCAGGATTCAACTCTTCATGGGAGACCAAGAATAAGACTGAGCTGGCTGAAAAATACGGCAATTAGAGTGTAATGGAAAATATGCATTTGTCCTAGATTACGAAGATCTTTAAGGAACACCCCTAATGCGATATAATTTCGAAAATGAAAGGCCCAAACAACCAGGAGTATGCTAGGAAAATGATAGCGAGACTCATATTGGCAACCGACATGACATACCACCAAAAGCATCTCTCCTAGCTGGTCAGCATCAACGAGACCTAAAACAACGAAAACACGAAACCAAACAATCTGAAGGGCAATGACAAAACTAAACTCGAAACCCATAAAAAATAAGTAGCATTTCGTTAATTATTAGACCATCTTATTGAATCTGTTTCATGCCTGCGATGTCGGTAATCCATGCCTAAATTTCGACAGTTATCATGATTGGTCGATTTTACTGGCTTACTAGTTCAATCTCCAGGCTTCCTTAGAGAAAGAAGCCGGGCTAGATGTATCTCCGAATTTTGAGTACGCCGACATTTCTACCCACTATAAAAGACAAATCGGCTTCATTGGTACTTCCTATTTCATTTAGATTATATCGCACTTCCGTTATGGAAGTAAATATCTAATTGTTTCCCTGAACTCCAAATGCTTTTGAAAAATATATAGTCGAATAAAAGCACGCTTCAAAAATATCTGAAGGAGACCGAGAACTGAATATCTATTTTCTATAATAATCATTATTGATATTCATATTGTATCTATCAGCTTATAAGATGGCCCAACTTCTACAAGTCGGTTTGCCTGGGAGGTGTTCATGGAGATTCTTTCAATTGAAATGTATGCTATTTTTGTGATTTTAGACTGTGTTGTCACTCCCCAAAAACTTCCTGTCATTCCCCAAAAGTTTCCCGTCGCTCAAAATGCTAATGATATTCTTGGCTTATTCTTCTTTCTGATACTTCTTACAAAATCTAACCAATTGTCTAAACTTATTCTTGATCTCCTTCATCTTCTCGATTTAGGCATAATGAGTTTAGAATTATGCGATATTTTGTGATAGTTGCTTGTTTTATGAGAGTAGTGTTAAGTTCCTTGTTTCAAGCTATAGGAATTATTGAGTTAATTGCAGCTATGCTGTATGTGCCTTTGCAATTTCTAAGTATAGGGCTCTTTGTGTGGGATCGCTGTTTTTACATTAGTTTTCCCTCATTTATATTTATTACTAAGTAATAAACAATTCCAAATGAATCCAATAAATTCGTTTGCAAATATTCGATATTTAAATGCATTCTGATGACAACTTTATTGAACTGGATTGTATGCATGAAATGAAGTCGCTCATTTCTTGTTGACAATTTGATAACTATTTATTTTATTTGAGCAGTGCAGTTCCGTTCCGTTCTGATCCGTTCAATTCTTTGCAATAAAATAATCTTTTTTTTTCTCAGCTAGTTTTATTCGATTATCTTATGATAATTGCTATTTGTAAATAGTTTAAGGCCCAAAATGGGGAACAACGAAAGTCTCTCACATAGTGTGCAGTATCGTCGACGAAAGAACCATCTCTAATAACCTTTCAACTCATCTTCCCAATTCTCCAAAGTTATCACCACCACAATGAGACTACAATCATAACAAGAAATGCATTACATGACCCAAATAATTAACGAAAGAAGAAAAAAGCTAACAAGCCCTTACATTTGTACAGTACATCAATTTTAAATTCGTGAATAAGATACGGCATACACTCTCTTTCGGAAGACTTGTGAATATAGGGATGTCATGTAGATAAAATATACGCCCGTGCTATTAATTCTTTCTGCACTCCCATTAGAGATTTACCCCACCTATTTCCAAAACACTGACAAAATATATGAATTTATACACTCGATTGTTTCAGGGCTTTTTGTTTATCATAGAAATAATCTACAGCATGGAGACCTGCATCTAGATAGTGTTTGCTATTCGGAGAAAGAAGGAACTTGGCAGGTGTTCGATACTATATATTTTCGGTATGGAGTCAATGCTTACGAGAGTGTGTTGGAGGGTGAAGAGGGCTTCGTGACTCCATTACACATTTAAAGGATCAGGCATGGTTTCATACGATAAAGCCCGGCCCAAACATAGATGGATGATATTTTTGGATTGGGAATGATCAGCTTACAAATCGCATCGCAAGTAAGTTCCAACAAATGCTATGGCCCTTCCTTTCTGAAGATCAACGAATAAGTCATCAGATCACATTTAGAAATTGTGTAAAAGAAGCATGGGACTGTACTAAAGAAACTCATAAAAATGATGTTGGAGTTTAATGAAAGCTTTCGCGCGCGTATCAATGATGTGATGCGACACGAAAATATCCTCCGAAGCAAAAAAAAAACTCTAAAGAAAAACATAGCACCAACTAATCGTGATCCTGATCACAATACTCAGCATAAAAGTGCAAACAATCGCTTATAGTTCGAGTCCACAACGCTAAAGAGACCAGAGAGAAACCAACTCAACAATCGACGAGTAATTCAGATATAAAGAAGCTTCGGCTCCAAACACTCCAGCCTTGATAGCAACAGCTTTACACATTCCAAGAATAATTAACGTAAATCACTTGCAAGCAAGAACATAGCTCCACACAGTCCATTAGGTAACGCCAATCATTTTAATTATGCCAGTCCATATAATTACAATGCTACTTACTACGCTCAAAGCAACAACAACAATAGCTCGAATAAGTTCTTGTAGCACAGGATTCCGCCTTTGCCGGCTCATTTCGATTAGAAACCTATGACCGTATACTCTATGAAATCAGAGTATTCGAATTTCTAAAAAAGAGAAACTTAGCAAACCACCAAAAAACTATCCGGAAAGCCGTCAACATAAACATTAATACGCAGCAACGATCAGCCCAGGTAAAAGAAATGACAGTAATCCGACAATATCCATTCACCAAAGATCAAACAGACATAAGAAAATCGAGTGATACATACGAATACAATGACTCATAAATATCATATGATAGATAGATAATAGATAGATATATCATTGCTATAATGTATAATTGTTTACGCAATGCTGGATAAAATACTGCAAGGCATATTGCGAAAATACTTTGGGGAATTCCTGACTGGAATTTAAAACATCGAACTTGGGATTTGGTCGGGTAAAATCCATCTCGAAAATACATCGTTTAAACATGATAAAATAAATCTATCTCTCCAGAAAAATGGGATTCCACTCTCTCTTAAATATTCGACGTTGGGCTCATTGTCGATTGACATCCCCTGGAGTAAGCTGCTTTCGGCCCCTGTTTAGATCAGCATTAAAAACATATTCATCGTGATGAAGATGAACAGGATAAAATCCGTTGACCAGAAAACAATCGACGAAAAGCTCTCGCTGATCAAGAGCTATGGCGAATAGTTTGTCAAGAAGGCTCTCAAAGACCACTTTTCGGCAAAGAAAATGCAATAAAATTAAAAGTAAACGGGCTACTCCCAGAAAATCATCCTGAAGATCATTAATAATCTCAATTTCGAAGTCAGCAACATCAGCATCCGCATTGAGAGCGAGGAAGACTATTTCTTCAGCAGGACCTCACAAGACTTGTATTAGTCTGAATACGAAGAAAGTTCCAAATATAAAGACAGTGAAATGAGCAGGAATTCCATTTAGACCGAAGGCCCCGAAAGAAAGAAAAAAAAATAACTCGCTTTCGGCTTCTGCATCTAAAATTTTAGCTCCCATACAATCGACGAGAACAAAAACCCGAAATTCTACCAGCTTGAATCTGAGAAAAGCCCCCTTCTGAAGATTATAAAGTTGAATAAAATATCCGTATATGGAGAGTAATAGAATAAGCTTCAACTCTTCAAGTATGGCTCGCAAAGAAAAAATTAAATCCTACAGCAACTGATCTTCCGGAAAGAACATCGCCTCCTTACAATCGATGGTGATATCCTGGCAAGGAAGAATGAAGGAGGTCTAGATTACTTACTATAAATAAATCTATAGACATTGGAAATTTAATCGACCTATAACCAGCTTTAAGGCATGATCAAGGTTTACTCCAATTTCTCAGCGGCTTCTCGATCTAAATCCTTATCGAAAATAGAGGAACTGCCCGCTTAATAGCAGTTATTGCTGAAGGAATCGTTTCGACAGATATTTCCATTAATGTGGAAATAAAGTTTCAATCGCAAAAAATGCACAGTAGAGTTCTAAAAGCTGCTTAGGGCAGTCTCGAAGAAGAACCTCTTATCCTGGACAAAAGAATAATGCAGTAACATTGTAAAATAAACAAAACTGTAAAACCTAAAAAAAGAGAAGAATAAAAAAGGGTGGTTCGGCTTCTTAACAGATTCTGCATAGACTGAATTAACTGAAGAATAAATTATAATCGCAAAGACGTAAGTATAAGATTTCCTCAAGGAGTTAGAATAAATCTAAAATAAGAACTTATAAGTTGGACTGAACATAAACTTCAAAGAGTTAAATATACAGATAACTCATGCCCAAATGAATCAGTATTTCTTGCTAAGGTTCAATTAAACACAATTTCGCATTGCTCGATTGCGGAACACTTATCAACTTTTTATGCAAGTTACAGATGTTAAGTTCCTGTTCAAAGACCAAAAAACAGACACTGAGAGCTATTTACTCAAAGGGTACCTCGAAAAGCAAAAGACAACGAATAGCGCATTCTTTTCATTGCAAATTTAGGGCTGTCCGTAAAAGATAGTGGCAAATCTCACGATGAACGAGCTGGAAATTAATCACGAGTCGCAAGTCCTTTTATTAGTGAATGAACTAATCAAACTGAAAAAGAAATAGGACCTTGTGGGTTCGGATGTTGTCATGAAGAAGATCGAGCTAAATTGGAAAATAGAGCAGTAGTAAGTTCCAGCTGAAATTATCTAAATAATATATGAGATAAATATGGCATTGAAGACAATTCGTTTTAAGGTGGAAGTATCAGAAAACTCTTACTTACTGGCCGTCATTCAGGGCATTACAATCCATAAAGTTTAGTAAAGCCATAAGGGAACTTTATCAAACTGCAACATCCTGTATCGGAAAGGGAAAGATAACGATACTTCAATTTTACATAATTTGAGCATTGATCTTATCATTTCGAATTCCTTCAAGAAAATAAATGCGAGCATTCAAATGCTATCGTTAATTCTTTGTGAAAACGATCTCAGGAGCATCTACAAGAACTTCAAGAAGCAGTATCGGACTTTTGAAATCAATAAAAGTGCGCAGTAAAGCATAGTCATCGAATAAGCATCATTAATGCAAGGTGAATTACGGACACTGACAGTCTTCAAAGACTGGAGGAAGTACTATGCGAAACTAAGCGAAGACTCTTTATATTTTTACGGATATGTCGGGTAAGCCAAAACCCTTGTTAATGTCATCTCTCTAAAGGACACGACTGTCACCAAAATTAACGAGGTTCAGTTCAAAATAGAATCAAACGATGTGAACGAGCTAATCGAATGTGAAAAGTAAAACTGTTAACTTTGGGTGTAAATAATCGAAAAGGTGATCTATGAGTGCAGTTCGCGCCAAAAAATATACAATATGATCAACGGATAAAACAAAAAGCTCAGCTTTTCAGAGAGTTCGGTATTTTAGAGAGAATTTTCCTTGGGGGTTAATACAATTAACATCATATTCTGTCAGACCTTAAACAAAAATATTGCGCAACTGAATGCAAACTGCTTACTGATTTCTTCGAAGGAAGACTAACTGAAATTCATGAGATCGTTCGAAGTTGGAAACCTGAACATAAAAAACTGCGAAAACCCAAGCGTCAAATCAGATATGATTTATTTAATATCGACTAAATCGCTCGATAATGAGCAAGGATAGGATCGGCCTTTATCTTTCAAAGTCTCAGGCAAGAAAAAGATCCATCCGAACTACAAAGGATAGCTAAATTTGGATGGAAACTTGACTTATTTGAGAATAAACTATGACTCCGAATTCCTTTATCGGATCATCAAGAAGATTGCCTGGAATTACGAAGTGCCTGCATACACCAAACAAATGAGAGATGTAAAGGTTCTTCAACTCACTAAGTAGTACTTATAGTCGTCACAGTACAAAGATGAAACACACAAAATTAACAATTCCAAACCCATGAATGATGATTTCTCAGTTTTCTTATAGCTCTCAAAGTTCAAAAAACATAACACAGCCAATGTTCTCCTCAAGCTTAATTTACAAATTGAGAACCTTTTGATATACTTTCTCAATGGCAAGAACAATGTATGCATATTTTAAGGAATTGCTGAATAGTTGAAAATTCAGGTCGACAAAGGGTCCACATTTATGTTTGTGAAGGTTAGTGCCAGTTAATTTCTACTCTCTGATACAACTAATTACCCGAACACATCATTTAAGCCATGGACAATATCAGAGAAGTATCCTTTAATATTTCCACAGAAATAAAGGAGTCGAAGTTAGTGCTTTTAATGTAGTTTTTCAAGTTACTCACTCGAGAAGTTCATGAATAAGGATCGCGTAAGATCCTTTTTTGTGCTAAACCTCTACGACATGGAAATAAACTACCAAAACCAGCCTATTCTGAGATTTGTGGATTATTTGCTCACGCATTTTATTGGATTTTTAATGGCCCCACATGAGTTACATAGGTATGATGGCCCAGTGAGAGGTCCTTTCAAATACTTCGAGTATCTAGACATGACTGAAAGTGAAATTAAAGAAATCATACATAGTTGCGTGCATCCATTCTTCACGAAGATCATCATGAACATGCACAATCTCAAGGTAAACTTCAACAGTCACCCCAAACAATAATCCATCCCAATCATCATTCAAGAAGCACAGTTTTAGTCCCACAATTACCAAAACCCCGAAAGAATCAGATTCAAGAACAGCTAACTTAAGAAGATTGAAAAGCACGGCATATTCCAAGAACTAATTCGAATGTAACCTTTCCAGAACAGCATCCTGAAGAATCATTGGGGTTCCAAATTCAGTTTGGTGGCCTCAGGTTGCACATCTTCGATAATCGACAACTAATTTGAATTGTCTTTGGTCATCGAGCGCGTGACTAACTATGAGAAAGGTATCATATACCCATTTGTGGAAATCAGCAATGACATAATCTGCAAGAACTGGATATAAAACCTAAGCATTAGAGCCCCTAAAAACATCTACAACCTCATTAACAAGTGCATTCTGCATAATGTGTCATACGACGATAAATGCGATAAGTATTTCATTGCCAACTACTAATTCCGGAATCTGATGACCTCATCCTAGCTTTATTACTCCTTATGCGCCAAATAGCTATCCATTGTAATTCCAGAAGAAGATGTGGTCATTGCAATTCCGTAATTCGAGTATGTCTTCGCCAGGCATCTCTCCATGCAAAAATAAATGCGTGTCTCTGGCAAATCTTTGAACATATTCGGCAATGAGGAGTGTTTAATGATGCCGTATGAGTACATGCAATAAGAGAAAATATTGTCCTCGCAGATCAGGAATCGCAATCATTCAGTCATTTCTGAAGGTCTGAAGGGCCATGAGGGAATGAAGCTCTTTTAGTTCTATTTCTAAGGACGGGCTGACGGTGAAATCGCAATGTCGGTTCTCCTGAAAGACATTGAAATCAAAATGGACCTCCCAAAATATATGAAATTATTCCCATACTTTCTGCTGGATGCAGATTGCTATCCACAACTGCAGGAACTCGGAGATCTCCCCCTGATTATTTGCGAGATTAAATTGAAAAACGCGTTCCTCAAACTACTGACCATAAGCCCAACATTCGACAACAAGATGAGCGAATAAAGCAGCACTACCCCCGACAAGAAGTACGAGTACATTGGAACAGGCGACATAAACTTCGTGTGGACCAGAAACAAAATGATTCATCCTGAAAGATATAGAATCGACCCCACTTTATTTCCATATGACTCGGAATAGTCGAGTTATAAGATCAGTTTGAAAGACCTGTGTTTGAGGAGGTACGAGATTAAGTGCCCAAAATAAAGCTTATCGTTTTATCAGCAGAGCCACGAGCAACAGCAAGAGAGCAAATTCAGGAATTTTAGGTCATTATCGAACCCCATTTTAATGAGCATATACATCTCACAAATTATGAAACTCTCGCCCCTTAAGTAAAAGTATTGTGATAGCATATATACAATTGATGTGAATTCGTTTATACTGCGGATCTGCTATCGCGACATTGACGAAATCATGGCCAGCTTTGCATCCAAGGAAAAACAGCCAAATGCCCAACATCAAAAGGCTGAGGATGCAGCTGATAAAAATTAAATTAAGGATGAGGATTAAAAACAACTATAACAAGATCACTAATAAATGCTGCCCCGACACGCCCCACAGCCGCAAGTTAATTACTCCAAAACAAAGTACTCTATTTTCATCAAGAAACTGTCCGTGCAGTTAGGAGTTTCATAACTCCCAGTTCCCATTCTTGATCTCACCTTGAAGAATAGTACAGTCTAAATGGAATTCATCGGTGTCAATAAGATAATAATAATCGAAGGCAATTTGTTTTCATCGTATTGGAACATGCTGATTGGGAAATGGTAGCCTATCATATAAAAATTCATGCCGAAGATAAACTTCCGATTGGGCTCTCCTAGCAAACATATTATTATGGACTGCAGCCAACCCTTGAGTATTGACATTTCCGTTGAGGGATTAAGAGTGCTGTCAATTTTGAATGGGGACATTCAGGAAAAGGGCAAATTTGCAGCAATCTACAACAATTCAAATACATCTCAGCCGAAGGGCAACAATGTCTCACCTTATATTCTGACAAACAAGGTCGGCTGTGCTCTTCGTGTCAGCAGCGAGCTGGTTAGATCTGTAACATTGAACTCAGATGAGAAAATGTACATAGATCTGCAAACTCTGAACATCGAGAGATAGGAAACGCAAGCAGTCTACTTCAAGGTCTTGTCCAATGCTGAATCTTATAAGAAAAATGGCAATGGCGTCGATGGCCCTGAAATTTCGGATAATTGGAATGAGAAATAATTGAAGTTAGATGAAGCAGTCACTAAAAAAATATTTATCAAATCCAGCAACAACCAAAGCTCTCCTTTGTATCTGAAAATAATCTCGACTGCCATAATGAAGGAACTGATAATCTCCTCTCCTTACCAAATCGAAAATAGAACGAATTTAGCCTTTGTGTTTAAGTATGATATGTTCGAAATTCAAGTGAACCCTGGAGAGAAGGTCGCGCTCAACTTCCAGGCCAATATGAAAAGAAAGAATTTGCGACTTGAGTTTGTGCAGTTTTCATAATCAGGAGCTCAGGAGAACGATATGAATTACAAAGGTCCACAAACTGTTTAGAATTGTGAATTTCCATTTGAGATTTTGTATAGTGGCTACTAGCATGAGATTAAATTTGATAATGGAAAGACCTTTAACTGTGTAATCAGCATCGATGAAGACCCTGAGACAGTAATCATCGTCGAGCCAGCTTTTTATATTAAAAACTTACTACCCTTCATGGTCCCTGTCTAATTTCTGGTTCCAAGCCACAAAGGATAGAAATCCCTATATTCATACTCACTTGAAATAAACGAGGAGCATTCCATCTACGATTTCAATAATCAGGGCAATATAAACTCAAATGACATTGTCGGAAACTCAAAGAAAAAGATTGACAATATAATAAGTATGCGTATTAAAATCCAAGGCTTTAACTATTCTCCTTTCCAATCAATCCTCGAACCAAATAATTCATACGAATATAAAACTTCACTCGATCTGATCGATTACAGCGGAAACAGTGGTAAAATCTCAATGAAAGTGGTAAAAAATGGGAAAGCAAGGCGAATATATTTTTATAGTGAAGCGGTTGTAATCAATTAAACCAAATTCAATTGGTTTGTCTTTTCGGATGGCAATAAGATGATTCCTGGGCAAAAGCTAAAGCAACAAAATCTATCCGAAAGCGAAAGCCCATACACTCTCATTAATGAAGGAATCAGCCACAGTGAAAATGGCAGTAAAAAGATACAAAAAAACCTCAGCTTTGGGTTCAATGAAGACTCGAGCAATAGTAATGAGGTATCATTTGTATAAATTGGAGTACAGTAAGGTATTGCATACAGAGGCCCCTCAATGTTCGAATTCAGTGTCAAGAATACGCTGACTTGTTTAGACAACATCGGCAAGATCTATTCAAACATTATGAAAGCTGAGCCGAAGTATGTGTTGGTGAACCAAACTGACAGATATCTGCAGCTCGCCCAGAACAATGTTTTCAATAAGACATTTATGATGCAGCCCGAGGAGAGGTTAAATTGGTATTGGCCGAATAAAGCCGAATCAAAGACCATTGTGTTTAAGCTGATATAGAATTAAGTATAAATTCCGGAATTCGAAGAATGGAACTACTCTGCCCCCATCGACCTCGCGAACATTGAGGAGTAGGTCATGGTGCTGAGGCCAAAATCTGACAAAAATTTGAAAAAGCTGATGCAATTGATACCCATTTTTGAGCCCCAGTCCGTTTTCCTGCTCATCAGGGAAGTGAAATACGATGAAAGCTATTTAGTCACAATTAAAAATGAGCTCAGCTACTGCAGACTCAGTATCTATCAGGAAATTGCGGATAAGTTTAATCCAGTTTGGATCGACAATAAATACTTTGAAGTGGGCCCCAACTCAAAAGAGCCTTTTGGCTGGGATTACCCCAATTCTCCGCACATAATAATTGTACATGTCAGTTTCTTGAGTTATATGAAATCACAGTATAAGCCATTTGCACTCAAAATCGACGCGAATGTTCAAAAGACCCAATATTTCTCAGTCATGAACGAGGACGGACAAATTTATGAGATCAAAACCAACACTGAAATCATTGGGTTAAAAAAAGTAATAACCTTCCAAAGAAAGTAACAAGAGAATGAATAAGATGATTAACTCGAATTAATGCAAAGTGGGGATAAAATTGGGGTAAGTTTCAGTGAAATCGGAGTGTCTGTAATTGGCAACAAAAATAACGCAAAGGGCTGCCGAGTATAAATTCTGTATTTGTCGCTACAGAAGCTTTAGATAATTTTGATGTAGAAAAAGACGTCAAGAACTCTTCAAGTAAAGATAAAATACATAAATATTGACAATAACATGGACCATAATACGATTTACCCAATATTGCTGACGCCCCTCAAACATTAAAAAACTCTAAAGAAGTCTCGGCCATTTTTTGTCATGATTTTGGAGCAAACGATAGGCCATGAAGGCGATATTAAATAATTTAAGGAGTTCCGAGTTTGTTTGGAGCCAATTAGTGTCAAGATTCACGATTAGATTTTGGTTGCCCTTGTCGAAATGCTGAAGGCTGTCGGCCAAATCCGAAATGACGATAAAGGATCAGTCGACTTGATACCTATATATCGGGCCTACTTCGCACTCACATAATGGCAATAAGTAGAACTGCATAAGCCTGTCAGTGATATCTTCATTCGTGAGCTTGAAATCGCTCGATTGGCATTATAGATAACCTTTTCAATCCGGCCAAAGTTTAACAGCGAGAATTATATAATTACAACAATTCTGTCCTCCTTTGGTGTGGCCATCTCAAACGTTTCAGAAGCTCAACTAACTTTATCCCGCTTTTCAAAGAAAGACACATACTTTTCGGAAATCAAGCACGAACTCAGTGATTTCTACTTAAAACAATTCATCAAAGGAATTTATAAGATCCTCGGCTCCATCAACCTCTTCGGCAACCCTTATGTGTTCATTAGAATGTTCGCATAAGGGACTTGGGAAATCATCAATCAGCCAACATAAGGATTTATTAAAGGACCTATTGATGGAGCGTTTGGAATTGTGAAAGGCGGGGTTTATTTTACTCGCAATTTAGTAGCTGGCACATGCAACAGTTTCGAGGCCATAAGCGAGAGTATTTCGAGAGGAGTCGCCTCAATGACAATGGATGAGAAGTTTATCGAGAGAAGAGAGAAGATCAAAAGGCAGAAGAGTGAGCATCTAATCAAAGGCATTCAATACGGAGGCTTTGCTATTTATACAGGGTTCGAGGTAGCAATTACTGGATTAGTGAGGCACCCAATGGAGGGATACGAGGAAAAGGGCATCTTAGGAGGTGTAACTGGAACTTTAAAAGGGCTAACAGGGCTGGTGACAAAGCCCATTTCAGGTACCTTTTAAGGTATCAGCAAAATATCATAAGGCATAAAAAACACGGCCTTGCTTTTCCAGGATGGCCCCATTTCCAAAAGATAACGGCATCCCCGAATATTCATCAGCGAACTACAGTACTATAAATCCTACAGTCCAACAGACAGTTTGGCCATTTCAATCCTCTAAAAATCGTCAACAAAATATCTGAACTCCCAAATATACTTCATTTCGACAATTATCGCGCCTGAGAAATAATTAAAATATTGCCTTATCCTCACCAACAAGTATTTCAGCAAGGTGGATTTGTAGACATAGAAGATATTGGTGGATCTCGAAATCGATGAGCTCGAAGAAATGACTCTCTACGAGAAATCTCTTGTCATTAAAATGAGTGAAGGTAAGCTCTTGACTATTTCGGAGGGCAAGTACAAATAGCTCTATGCTGCATTCAAAAAACTCAAAAATGCAGACCAACAGTGATCATATATATATCCCCCATTATATTCTCTGTCGTCTGTGGTCCTGAATGCATGCGATTTATTATCTGTGTTCAGGAATGTATGTAATTTTCATATCAAATTAAATCGAGGGCAGGCCAGTGGCAGTGTTAGATTGCGAAACGAGAATTTTGGCATTAATATAATCAGTTGATAAGAAATGGACTACCCGAAGCTGTATGGGGAATTGCCGAAAGAGCCGATTAAGTGGACAGTGCATGACATTGAAACATGGCTTCAGTTTATCGGCCTCAAATCGCTTTATGACAAGTTCCGTACATGATAATTAATGTTAGGCGAGCTATCTATCGATGGAAGCTGCTTGAGCTCGCTCACCGAAGAAGACCTCAGGGATGAACTGGGCATAAAGTCAGGGATCACGATCAAGAAGATAATGGCATGTACGCATTTGTCATAACATTTAGGGATTACCAAAGGACTCAAGGAGTATTAATAGTTCTTGAAGTCTCCCATGGCAGGCGCATCTGAGCACGAATACAACTATTAGTAAATTGCGGAAATAACCCGAAAGCAAAGCAAGAAGCCAGCATCCAAAATGCCCGACTAAAAAGAACTGTTCCGACAATCCTCACTCAAAAATATCTCGATGTAGAATATCGAGTATAACGCCAATAGTATCGCATAATCGAAATTAGGATCAGCCGTTAATCAGCTGTCGAATTTGATTAAGGTGCCCCCTCGACCCCAACTCCATAAGACTATTTCTGAGAATGCTATCCATAAGTAAAAATAAAATTTCATGGAGGAGGAACTGTCGGAGGAGAAGAAGTAGTATTAATTGGTGATTCAGCAGTATGATGGCCCTCAGACTTCGTTTTATTCTGTGAAGGAAGAAGGTGCCAAAATTGGTAGGCACAGTTCGAACCAGATTCTGATCCTCGACGAAAGTATTTCGAGATTCCACGCCGAGATCAAGTTTAATGAGGGAGTGTTTTACATCAGGGACACAGGAAGCACTACGGGCACCTTCATCAAGATCATATAGAAAATACAAATCCAGCCAGTATATCGTCAGCTTATATAGGAAACTATTTTAGAAATGGGGTCGAATCAGTTTCAGGCACATTTTGTGGATGGATTATTGACGTTGGAGATTGTGGAGGGTCCATCCCAAGGCTCAATGTACTAAATTGTAAAAAACTCCAAGGTTAGTATTGGAAGAAAGGCCAGCAATCTCATAAACTTCCCAGACGACCAACATCTCAGCAATATTCATGCCTCCATATACTCGGTTGAAAACAAGTACTACCTCGAAGATATGGGCACAACCAATGGGTCATGGAAGAGACTGTCGCTTTAGGGCGAGGCCAGCAACTTCGAATAAATCGAAGACAAACAAGTCTTTAAATTCGGCTCGAACCATACTTACACATCAAAAATCAAAACCGCAATTGTCACTGAGAAATCCATCCCCAACGCATGCATAATTTGCTACTAAAACGATAAGGATTGCGTGTATATGCCATGCAAGCATAACACCGCATGCATAAAATGTTCAAAGAATCTCAGGGAGTGCCCCATTTGCCGTAATAAAATCTAAGATTTTGTCAGGATCTATAAATCGTGAGTGGACACTCAGGGATTCTCATGATCGAATTAAATTCATTCATTCATTATTCCATGCATAGCATAGCGATCACCCATATAAATATAATTTTCGACAGTTAATACTTTAATCTTATATAAATTCGAACTCCATCATAATGCAA
Source organism: Brachycentrus maculatus (assembly GCF_059751285.1). Taxonomy (NCBI): domain Eukaryota; kingdom Metazoa; phylum Arthropoda; class Insecta; order Trichoptera; family Brachycentridae; genus Brachycentrus; species Brachycentrus maculatus. The sequence continues at coordinate 31,231 of NW_028282397.1, read as the reverse complement.
TCAGCTAAAAACAAATAAAACATCAGCCTGAATGCCAATACTGGTAGGATTCGCGACAGCAGCTTTATTCGAAAGCCGACTAATAAGATCATTGATAATATAATAAATAAGGAGTACTCAATTAATTCTGTTCATCTCAATTGCGTGAATCCCAAAAATAAAGGAAAGTAGAACAAGAATACGATGCAGTAATAGCTCGATTCGCGAATTGAGAACATGAAACTAAAGTATATACCATAAAGAACGAGGAGTTGCTCTCGTAAAAGGGAAGATATTGGCAAAATATACAACTCACATGCAAACCATTCTTGTCTTCGATTGCAATAGGAGACTATCTCTCCATTTGTGCTGAGGGGCCATAAGTCAGAGCACAATTTCATAGCTACACTCCCATCCAAATAGTGGGATCCCAAATAGTGCCCCAGAAAGGAAAGAAAATAAAGAAAGGAAGAGGAGCCGCTAAACCTCAAAAGCATATCTCCGTCTCATTTGAGCAACATCAGTAAGATCAGCAATATTAGCAACATCAGCAGCCTTTGGAATAAGAACTAAAAGAAATGCAAGCATATTCGAGAAAAGATCCAGAAACTCTCTTCGATTACATCAAAAATAGAGAGCATCATCGGAGAGCTTTAATAGGAGGAACTCTTAGAAAAGTATGCCAACTAACCAGAGGAGGACCAGAAGCAAACAATAACCCAATAATATCATAGCTTGCTCTCAATCGGGAAAGCACCCCCAGATTGTCAACATAGGGAGAATAATTTCGTATCGGAAAAGCCCAAATCACACATTAAATTCGATCAGAATAGGTGGAATTAGGGAAGGCGATCATTGCCCATTCAATTAAAATATTTATGCACTTCAAAGAATTCGAACCCCATATCGCGAAATAAAAGATCCAACTCCTTTCTTAGCTACTCCCCTGAATATTTATCATCAAACCCAAGTGTTGCAAATGACAGTGTAGTCAGAAGCCGAAGCATATTGTAACACCGGGCAATTGAGGAAAGATTTAATGACCTCTAACCTGCAAAGATAACAAATACAAAGCGATATTCAAAATAAATAATCTTGAAAGAGCAGAGCATTTTAAGCACCAATGCCCCTGAACAGCAAGCCTAGCTATTGAAAAGATTCGTTAAACAGATTAAATATGACGAGTAGCTGATCACCCTCAAAATAAACTACCAGAAATTTCAAAAAAACAATACGAGTGTTAGCCAGCGCAATATGCTCGAATTAGTGCATAAACAATTGCCATAGAAGTCAAAATAATGGCTGAAAAGCTATTTATTCGCAATCGATCCGTCCGAAAAAGATCCATTGTTTACTGATCGAATGCCTGCATCATAGCCATTACTGCTGGCTGGTGGGCGCTGTTAGGAGTTGTTGGTCGAGTCTGCGGTGAAGAGCTACAAGCATTGGAGAGATAGGATAGTCAAGAGCTTCGATAGATCGAAAATAGAGTTGAAGGACTTAAAGTTCGGGGGCAAATAAAGCATCGGGAAGGAAGACTTCGTGAGATTCATAAGCATGAACACTCACCGTCTTTATACCAATCGAGCAGTTTCGGGCATTTACCGTAAAATTCATGAGCAAATATACCAAGTTTCCGGCCACACTGAGGCTATGCTCACTCTTGAACATGTTTAATCTATCATATGCCTCTGATTTTGATATTAGTAATTGAAGTGCTTGACGAGTTGCCACTTATTATATATTGAAGTAGTAAATGACTACCCATTTCTGATTCAATATCATCGAGCAATGCTCATAGTTTCTTAAATACATTTGTTGCGCCGACTGCGTCATTAGCTGGTGAGCCTTGCTTCCATTAACTCCCAATCTCTGATCAATGTTCTCGATTTTTCCAGATTTGCCTTGAAATCGCGATGAGGTCCGCTCAGTTCCATCTCAGCATATCTCACGAGCTGCCCGTATAGATTGAATCTGCATAAATATAAAATGGGCTCCGAGAAAGAACAATCCGTATCAATGTACAGCTTCTTCAGCTCGTCCGTCCTCTTGCTCTCGATGGGCACAATAGTTAGATCATCAACCTACATGCTGGAATATTGATTACGAGTTCGAGGTTGCGCTTTAGCTATTTCTTCAACTTCAGCTCCTTATAAAGAAGAATACAAAATGGTTCGTTTTGTTGTCTGCAGTAGCTCATGAGGTTATCGAAGTAACCCTAGAGGATGTTCGTCCTGTCGCTCATTATATTTCGAGGAATATCTGATCCAAGGATTTAGTCCGGCATCACGAAATGTGGCATTATTTCATACCATAAGCTTTAGAGTAAAAGTGATACAGTTCCCACTATTTTACTCCATTTATTATTTTTGGTTGCCTCTATGCTCTTTCTGTAGGCCTTGAACTCCTCCTGAAAATTGAGACAAGCATCTTCGACACTATTGCCATCGTATATACAAATGTTCGGAGAGTTATCTTCCATCAGCTGACTAGGTTTCTCGAAGTGATAGGATGATGTTAAATCGTTTTAGTATTCGCTCATTTGGGAAACTGTGAAAATATGTATTAATGCTCATTCCAAATTTCAGAGCAATATGAGTTAGTGGATAAAATGAAATCATTTAGATGAAATCACTAAAAATTCAATAGAAAATTCCCACAGTATTCACAATTCTCTCCATTTCCTTCCTTTGCTTTTATTTTATCTTCCTTACATTGCCTTATTTTGTGGCATATTCCTCAAGGCACTGATTAATCTTCCTAAATTCAGTTTCATAAGCAAGTTGCTTCATCTGCCAGCATTCCTTCTCCTGGTTTATTTCCTAACTCAACCTTCTCTCTACTTACTTATTCTATAACCTCATTCTTTCCTTCGAGTCTTAGAGCGCAATCATCTTCTCATGGAAGGTTTAATTTTATTCCTTTAATTTTTTATTAGCTGTTAATAGTTTACTCAATTAAGTATTCTTACTTTCTAATTTTGCTTTGGTTTCGTTGAGATTGTTTGTCAGTGTGATGCTCTTCTCGTTCATGCTTTCGAGTATTTGCTATGAGGTTTGTTGATAGTTTAAGGATTGCTCTTCGTAATCGTTTAGGGATCGCATTAACTAATTCATCTGAGTTTTTAAATGTGAATTTTATTTAATTAGTTGGCCTTTTTCTTGTTCTAGTTTATTAATGGAGAGTTTTAAAATGGATTATGTTTGAGCACATTGTTCCTGTATATTAATGAGCTTATCAATGCAATTCCTGGCTTCTAAAAGCCTTTACTCTTCGCGTGTTTATTGTTGGGTCACCCTTGTAATGTTCTTTGTTGTTAATTATATCTATTGTTCTAACACTGTAATTTTAAGGAAGTACTAATGATTTGTGCTGCTGAGCAATTAAATTTGTTTCAGATAGTTTTATTATTTTTGGTGGTGTTATTTTAATTATTTGGCTATCCTTCGTATTGCTTATTCGTTTTATTGGTTTTTAAAGTGCAGTTTGTTGTGGCTTTTCAAGAGTTCTTCATAGTGCGGTTAGTGTGCTGAAGGATATTGAAGATCAGTTTGTTTTGTGCTTGCTGTAATAATTCTGAGGCTATGTTTGGTCGCGTCGATTGAGTCGTTAAGCTGCTTCTCATTGTAAATGGCCTTAGAACTGCCTATTGTCCGTTTTGTATATCTTTCAATCTGTGAAATTAAATCTGTCACCTTAGATATTAATTATACTGTACAATATCGATGAAATTCTCAGATGGACAGAGCTCAGTAGTTTTGCATGAAACTGGTTGGTTTATATACTTCAATATTCTTTCTAAGTCAAATGAAATATACGCAAGGTTGGCGCTCGACTTTGTTGGTTGCACAATGTGTGGCTTTTACTAAAATCCTTGTTCATCATGCAATCCTCGTCGATTTAAATACTGAAAAGACTTGTGTTCAGCCTCTATATCGTATTGTTGTTGTATTGGCCCTGAGATGAAGCATCTTTGGACGAATTGGTCAATACAATTTATGATTACGAAATTCTTTTCATATTTCTTATTGTTTGTTGTGTATGCGCATGCATTTGTGTTGAGTTTTTTCTGTTATTCCCTAACGAATATCTTTATTTTTCCTTTTGGGAGTATATGCTCATCGACTTCTTCTCCATCGTTTTATTAAGTTTGTCGCGTTGAATGATGTATTTGCTCTTATATTTTGTTTTTATTTCGCTAATGTTATGTTATATTTTGCCTAATTACTCTGAGTAATGTGCGAAATTGGAGATGTCGATGCATTTGCGGCTGTTTGTATGTTCGAAGTGTATATTTGTTTTCATCTTTTCGATGAATATTCTATATTATGCAGCTATATTTAAATTAATCGAATGTTATTGATAAATTAGCAAAAACAGATACATTAATAATTATCGCTATTTCTATAAAAAATATGAACTCACTTTGACTGCGAATTTTCATTTTTAGGCTTATGATTGCTCATATTGACTAAGCTCATGAATTCATATTTTTGATGTTTTATTAATCAATAGTTCCTTTCTTTATGGCGCAATACATATAACACAAAAGTGAAAAATTAATGCTACAAGAGTTTTGTAAGGACTCACTTTACCTCAATTAATTACACTTTTAATTTGAGTTGAATGACATCAACTATCACCACCTAAAGAGTTTTTTCACGACATTTTATGTTTGCTTTCCTATCCTAATCGTCTATCTGACAACTTTTTGCTCAATCGATTTGTTCTGGTTTTGTTGTCTTTGCCTTTCTTGTGCCGCCTGTTCTTATTTCTGCCTTCTTTCTAAGTCTTATTGCTGTCTGCGCAACTATTGCAATTATTGTTGTCTTTTTCTTTCGGCTTCCTACATCAGCCTTATTCTTTCAGCTCGTTCGGCTTCCTATTGTAACTTTCTGAGCCGATCTGCTTCTTCTCTCTATCTCAGCAGACGCTCTCGCTATTGTCTGACCCTTTCATCTTCTTCTCTCTGCTTTCTCTCTCGCTCTTGGTTCGCGACTTCCATCCTATGTCTTTCTTCGAGCAGAGAAATTGCCATTCCAACGGAGTTTATGCTCGACGAAAGGCAATGGACAATTTCCTAATGGCGATTGTCTATTGCTTCGGCTGTAAGTTTCGAAACGAAAGTCAAGTTTTTGATCAATTCTTCGAAGTGGTCGTTTGGGGCACTGCTGAGGAGGCCTTTTTCCACTTAGTAAGCTGCTTCCATGTTAAAATGGGTGGGATCCCTTATTTGGTTGAGCCAACTCATCAAAGCATTCTGCTGATTTTTCAGAATATCCGCATTTGTTTGCGCTACTGAAAACTGTTTGGACACTTCGTTAGTGAACTTCCGAACTCTGTCCTAATATTCCGACTGTAAGTGGCTTTGGCAGTTTTTTAAGCAATACATGGTTCCTTGGGATAAAGAGAATGTCGCCGAGTTCTGTAGAACATAGGAAGGCATTTCAGACAAACGCTTCCTAATACTGAGTAAGCAGTTTTGAAACTCGGGATGTTTGGGCTCCCAAAACATTAGCACCCTTTCCTCTTTGCTGACAGTATCCATGAGCATATTTTGGACAGCTTCTGAAAAGGAACTTTTGTGTGCATCGAGGGCGTCACTAAGAATCGAGAGTGCATCTGAACTGCTATAGTCTGCAGAGATCTTCGTGATGCATATGGAAAGGCTGTCATGCAGTTTGTGGAAGTCTTTCTGCAGGAGCTCGCAAATGGGCACTAAGTGGTCCTTGATAAAAGTAACTCCCCTTCCGGTATTCAAATCGTGAATCGAGACCACAACCACGATCTTTATTTTCTTGCCCGCTTTGAAACGCTATTGGATCAGAATCCCGTTCAGGATCTCAGCCTCGCTACCTCTCGTGTCTTTGGTCCCAGGCAAATCCAATAAAAGGGATGGGCCCCACTTGAAACATTCAGGAATGCTCGTTCCGGACTGGTTCGAGTTCTCGATCTCAGGGCCGCACTGCTCAGCCACCTCTTTGCTGATAACATACTTCGACCCCTGCTTCTCCGTTTTCATTGTGTTGCCCATGACGAAATTGATGAGAGTGCTTTTCCCAGAGCCAGTGGGCCCCTGGAAGCATGTGCTGGCCTCATCGTTTTGGTCAGTCAAAGCCAAAGTCTGACTCATCTCTCTGCTCGAGCATGTTCATTCCATGTTCCTGCCCGATGTGGTCATATGTTATTGTCAAGTATTTTCCATCTTCCTTTTTTTTGTTGAATGGTTCCGAAATCTGAATTTTGCATTTCTTGCTAAAATCTCATTTCTAAGTCCTTTATATCAGAGTCCTTTATTCCTTCATTTTTTTGTTGGCTCTTCAGGTCCTGAGAAATTCTCCATTTGTTCCAGTTTCTTCTGAGGATCTAGGATCTTTAACTTTTATCTCCGATCATAATTGTGTAGTCCAGCAACCGCTCCGATTAGAACCAAAGTAGCTATTATAATGCTCATTTTTACAGTGTTTTCCTACTCCATTTTTTGAATTAGGGGGTTATTAATGTAAAGAGTTATTTCTTCTAGCTCTTTATTCTTAGGTTAATGTTAGTGGGATCAGCATAATCCTCAGCAGTATGAAAACTATGAACGTGCTGATATTAAATTTGATGTTATCCTTTCAGAATATAGGATAGACACATTTTGGTATAAATTGTTTCGAACGCTTTGGTTAGCCTGTGTGATTCCTTGAGAAAATATATCGTCGAATACAGTTCCGAGATATTTGTATTTGTATTGTTTGAACACAGGCACCATTGCCTTTTTTGCTGAGTCTATCGATCTCCTATCTATAAAGCCATGTTGGTTTTGGAACTGTTCTTTTTCCTTGCTCAGTCTGTCGATTGCCTGCTTAATTTCGTATTACGCTACGCAGCTTTTCCATAATATTTACCCAGTGACTCATTGCTACTATCGGTCTATACTCATTGACTTTCGGAATCTTCGGGTAGGCCATATCCAATTTTTGGCAGTATTCCAGTATTCTTTTTATGTTTCCGTTTGAAAGTATATGCAATCTGGGCATTTCTTGTTCCCCACCCTCTAGAAACCTAATTAATACGATGTGATTGGATAATGGCCAGTTCCGCTACTCTGTCTCGTCTGCTTAATCGCTCTTTCTATCTTTAGGTTTGTGAATGTGTAGTCAATCGAGGTCCTCTATTTCGACACCCGATGCTTGAATTTTTCTCCGAACTGGGCTCTGATCAACTTTGAGAAACTGAAGTTGGCTAGTCTTTCCATGTTCCCATTGAAGTCATCCATGATAATTACCTTCTTCTTCTTCATCTTCTTGCAATCCTTTGTTTTTTGTCAGGCATTTTATATGATAATAAAAAGTCTTTTGCCATGCCCATTCGCACTTTTCTGTGCTATTTCATCTATATGTTCCTGTATGATCATCCATAGTTTTAGTCTTCTTCCTACTCCATTTTTTCCTCCTCATATTCTTCTATTTCCTCCTTGACTCATAGACTTTGAAGTCATCTCTCTTCCGATTTCGATTTGTCTTAAGATAACTAAACTTTATAGTGTTGTTAATCATCAATCATATCCAGCAATGAAATAATAAAAAAAGCTGCACAAACTTATTTATCATCATTCGGTCAGCCAGTTTGAACAAGAAGTATATAAATTATTATGAGGTAGTTGCCGTAAATTTTAATAAATGAAGAAGCAATTATTGTATAATTTTGAATGATTTAAAAGCAGAGTCTGTTCCATATGAATCAGGAAGCAGTCAGAGATAATCGTATCTTAGAGAACACTCAAATAATATCAGAAGGACTCAGATACCCTATCAAGAGGGATCTTGAGGGATTTTGGTTTTGCTGTCCGAGCTGTCTGCGCAACTATTGCAATTATTGTTGTCTTTTTCTTTCGGCTTCCTACATCAGCCTTATTCTTTCAGCTCGTTCGGCTTCCTATTGTAAATTTCTGAGCCGATCTGCTTCTTCTCTCTATCTCAGCAGACGCTCTCGCTATTGTCTGACCCTTTCATCTTCTTCTCTCTGCTTTCTCTCTCGCTCTTGGTTCGCGACTTCCATCCTATGTCTTTCTTCGAGCAGAGAAATTGCCATTCCAACGGAGTTTATGCTCGACGAAAGGCAATGGACAATTTCCTAATGGCGATTGTCTATTGCTTCGGCTGTAAGTTTCGAAACGAAAGTCAAGTTTTTGATCAATTCTTCGAAGTGGTCGTTTGGGGTACTGCTGAGGAGGCCTTTTTCCACTTAGTAAGCTGCTTCCATGTTAAAATGGGTGGGATCCCTTATTTGGTTGAGCCAACTCATCAAAGCATTCTGCTGATTTTTCAGAATATCCGCATTTGTTTGCGCTACTGAAAACTGTTTGGACACTTCGTTAGTGAACTTCCGAACTCTGTCCTAATATTCCGACTGTAAGTGGCTTTGGCAGTTTTTTAAGCAATACATGGTTCCTTGGGATAAAGAGAATGTCGCCGAGTTCTGTAGAACATAGGAAGGCATTTCAGACAAACGCTTCCTAATACTGAGTAAGCAGTTTTGAAACTCGGGATGTTTGGGCTCCCAAAACATTAGCACCCTTTCCTCTTTGCTGACAGTATCCATGAGCATATTTTGGACAGCTTCTGAAAAGGAACTTTTGTGTGCATCGAGGGCGTCACTAAGAATCGAGAGTGCATCTGAACTGCTATAGTCTGCAGAGATCTTCGTGATGCATATGGAAAGGCTGTCATGCAGTTTGTGGAAGTCTTTCTGCAGGAGCTCGCAAATGGGCACTAAGTGGTCCTTGATAAAAGTAACTCCCCTTCCGGTATTCAAATCGTGAATCGAGACCACAACCACGATCTTTATTTTCTTGCCCGCTTTGAAACGCTATTGGATCAGAATCCCGTTCAGGATCTCAGCCTCGCTACCTCTCGTGTCTTTGGTCCCAGGCAAATCCAATAAAAGGGATGGGCCCCACTTGAAACATTCAGGAATGCTCGTTCCGGACTGGTTCGAGTTCTCGATCTCAGGGCCGCACTGCTCAGCCACCTCTTTGCTGATAACATACTTCGACCCCTGCTTCTCCGTTTTCATTGTGTTGCCCATGACGAAATTGATGAGAGTGCTTTTCCCAGAGCCAGTGGGCCCCTGGAAGCATGTGCTGGCCTCATCGTTTTGGTCAGTCAAAGCCAAAGTCTGACTCATCTCTCTGATCTTAGCAATATTGAGTTCCTCTTCCATAATGCACTTCCTATCAACCAATATAAAAAGTATAAATTTATCGCAAAACTGATTGATTTAAAAAGAGAAAGAGAAAACCCTTCCTTCAGAATGATTCTCTATTAATTGAAATTGTTTAGTCAATTGATTTATTTACCGGTCTGATGAATATACAAAACTTCATTACCAATAGGATATTTTTATATGTAATTAAGCACTGCAAGGCTATAAATGAATGAAGTTCAGGATTAATTTAAACTTAACGAAATTAATTTGAAGCGATTGTTTCCCTAATGATGGTTCTGAGAGTTGTTCCGAGCTGAGTGTTTTATTATAATTAATTATGATCAGACTTTTACGAAATGCGAATATAGCAGGCTTTTGCACAAACTAATTCTCGAAATATGTGATTTCCTCCAGAATTGGAGGTTCGTCCTCGTAAAAACTATATGAAATGTATGCTGGCAGTTTTCAAAACCGAAGCATGTAGGCCTATAAACTAAGGGCCAAGAAAAATTATGGGGTTACTTTTGTATCCAATGCTTAATAATCTCAAAAGGTACTTTCTATTCTCCAGAAAGTTGATAATATCGTCGCTTGGGATACTGAAACTATTGACCTTGATATCAAAAATTAGTCCCCTGTTGGCCATGGAAAAATTCTATGTGCATCTTTGTTTGCAGGTCCAGAGTTCGATTTCGGAAACGGGCCCAAAGTTTTCATTGATAATTTCGGAACAAATGCTGGCACAATTGGTTATTTCAAAGAGTACCTATAGAGCTAAAAGTACAAAAAATGTTGGCATAATTATGGGTTTGATCGGCACATATTTTACAACCATGGAATTAATGTGAGAGGATTTGGCGGAGATACAATGCAAATGGCTCGATTGTACGACCCTGCTAAAAATTTCGGGGAATATGCGCTTTCCTCTTTGACAAGAGAATATAGCGTCGGACTGAAAAAGATCTTTGAAATTTATACAAAAAGGAAAGTAGCAAAATACGAGCAAAAGCTGAAATAAGTGGCTGCTGAAGAAAAGCAATTCTATTTAGGTTTAATTTAATCCTTGAAAAAATATGAAAGCATGTATCAGAACTTGTTCAAAGTTTAAAAAACAAAGCTCGAAAGTCTCTTTGCTAAGAAAAAAATCCTGAAAGATGGCTCTGAGGGCAAAGTCTATTAGTTTCCTACAACTCTCATGATGCATACTAAATAGGAGTATATCGAAAAATGGGTACAGTATTCTGTACGAGATGCATAATCGACTTTTTTTCTACGCGAAGCACTTCAACGTACTTAATTGTTTATTTAGTGGCATTATAGAATCAAAAATCCGAAGCCTACAAAGGTCTCGAAAACACATGGAAGATTTACGAGAAATATTGGCTCCCATTTGGCTAATTACTCACCGACATGGAAAGAGAAGGATTTAAGATAAATTTAGAACATATGAAAAAGATAGAGTTAGAAGCCATCGCATAAATTCAATTAAACCAAAACAAATTTCTAACCTTTGTTAATAAATTCCAAAAATGCTCAAACATTGACCATTTTAACCCCTCTTCGCATATGCAAATGCAGCAGTTGTTGCATGCGCCCTTTGTTGTCGACAAAAGCTCAAATTAAAAAATAATAATCCGAAGATAGAATGATTCCTCAGAAATCGATGAATAAATGTAGCAGCTTCAAGAAGAGGCATTATAATCAGATTCAAGTGAAACTGTCCTCAGGAAAAAATCAGTGAGGCAATAAATTACTGGGTTGCCCCTCGTCAAATAGTTTACAGTCTCTAATGATGATCCGCAAAGGGGGAAAAAATCGATAAAGATGTCGATAACAGGTCTTGGAATCCCAGCTGTGAAAGTAACCCCTACTGGACTGCCATCAGTTGACAATAACACTTTACAGATTTTGGCAGGATCTTCCAAGGAAAAAAGACTCGGATAGGCTTATTAGCATTTTAAGCGAATTGGTCAAGAAGAGTTTGGACGCTAAATTTCGGAGGCTTTGTAGTGTTTGATAAAATATAGACATACTGAAACTCTGCTGCAAACTTTCATTCAGCCTTTGCAGTCTTTTACAGATGAAAACGATAGAATCCATTGCTCGCTGAACATTAATACCGAAACTGGTCGACTTTCATCGAAGAAGCCTAATTTACAAAATCAGCCTTCATATGGAAAAGATGTTTATAAAATTAGATCAGGCTTCGTCGCGGCGAAAGGGAAAAAGTTGATCGTCGCGGATTATGGGCAGCTTTAGTTGCGAGTTTTAGCGCATCTAACTAACTGCAAGAAAATGATAGAGGCATTTTAATCAGGGGGAGACTTTCATTCGAGGACTGCCATTGGAATGTTCGATTACATTAGAAAAGATCTCGAAGATGGCAAAATACTTCTTTAATGGGATCGATCCAAGGGAGAGGGGCCATTACCTTTGCTCAAAGATAAGTATGCAGAAGAGAGGAAGAAGGCAAAAACCGTGAACTTTTCAATTGCCTATGGAAAGACTGCGCAGGGGTTTGCAGAGGATTGGAACTGCACGGTTAAATAGGCAAAGGAGGTCATCAAGTCATGGTTCAATGATCGCCCTGAAGTTGAGAAATGGCAAAAAATGAAACAGGAAATTGCTAAGAAGTAAAAGAAAACTCAAACCCTGCTCGGAAGATACCGAAAGCTCGACAAGTTTTTCACATCCACCTAAAAGAAAGGGTCCTTTTTCGGAATGGGATTGAGGAGGGCAATAAACACCCCAGTGCAAGGAGGGGCGGCCGACATTGTTATTGCTGCCATGGTCAAAATTCATAAAGACCAAGAACTGAGGGAATTGGGTTGGAGACTGCTCCTACAGATCCATGATGAGCTCATCTTGGAAGGGCCAGAATAAACTTCGGAAAGAGCATTCGAAATTGTGAAACATAATATGTGCCATCCCTTTGAATAAGATTTATTAATAAGCCTCTAAGTGGACGCAAAGCTAGGAAATAATTGGTATGAGTGCAAATGATGGTAGTATAAATTTACAATTATCATTTTCTATGATTTTTGGGCAGTATGATATCTTCAATTTATCGGAAGTTCGCCAAATTACTTCCCTCACTATTTTTGCCAACCAATCTATTTCGAGTATTCTGCTTTGACAAGAGGCTGGAGATATGATTCGACACATTATTTAACAAATTATTCGGTATTAGTCCACTGTACGACCTTTTTAGTTCGGGGCAGCCATCGAGACTCTCTTTATATTTCCGTTGCTTGATTACAGCTTACTAGTTCGAAACCATGCTGAAATATCCTCTTGATCCTGCTATCAACTTTGTGTCACTCGGCACAATCTTTTGGTATTCGATTTTAATTCGATTTTATTTCTATTTATTTCGTAATGGCTTCTTAAATTTATGAGTACTCTAATGTTGCCTGCTTTTTATATTTTAGTTTATATTTTCATTCGCTTTACGATTGTATCGATTATTTTCCTCATCACACTGCGTATTATTCCCCTTAAACAATTTCGACTTAATTTCGCAATGGAAATGCATATTGTTTGTAAGACTAGTCAGACATCGCATCGGAAGCACTGAACTGCCTTCGACAGTATAAGGATGTGAACTATACAAACTCTTGTGCTGAATGCTAAAACATTGGGATTGCTTAGGCCGATTCATAATCCTGAATACTCCTCAGATAAATTATAAATACTATATTGTTTAATTTATATTTCCTCAATTCGATATACTGCTTTAGAATCTTCACTCACAGCTTGATTTATTATGAGAGATCTCCCTCCGAGAGAATAAGTGTCCTTTAACTGGATACACTGTTTATTGAGAGCATGTGTGACTCTAGATTCCATTCATGGCCGCAATATGCTAGTCTCCGATACATTGGCAGTAGTGCTACAATTATGTTGGTGGTCCCGAATATTATTTGTAAGTTTTTGCAGATACTTGAAGAAGGCTTGTAGCCATCAGATATTTCACAAACTTCAAGGGTTGTTCGCCCTCTAAGGGCAATCCACCAATGAAAAAGCGCAAAGGATCCAACAACCAATAGAATAGAATACATCAAATAGTACACCTCTCCGTCTATACAAATATTGTTAATAGTTACGAAACATCCTAAACTTCTACATCATCTGAATGTATAGGAATGAAACTGTGATGAGACTGGCTAAGAAGTTAAGAAAGTATTGCCTGTTATTGTGTCCAATGCAGCATCCCATCCACGGGCAGTGGTCTAAATAAGCTGGTTCATACGATCCATTTGTAGCACGCATTTCTGGCAAATTGAACAGTGATGTGTTCGTATCGGTTTTTCCACATGGCATTTTTTACACTTTTTTTATATTATCTGCCTGAAATTTGGTACACTCTCGAGCAAATCGCTCGAATTTCCAGGGCCGATCCGATTGCACATGATGTAGTTGAAAATGATGCTGTACAACACCAACACCCCGCACGCATAGAAAAACAACATCGAGTAGCTATGGTGTTCATAATGTGCGGTTGTGATGAGGCTATTGAGGAAGTAGTAGGAAAGCAGTGTGATTGCAACGAAAATGAGAACTGTCAGTATCTTTTACATAATTCGACAGAGCGATCCGGCAAATTTCTCGATTTAAGAGACCAGCTATTAGAAACTGTACATCATCTCGATATGATTGATTGATTATAAATCTGAACTATTTAAGGATATGATCAGCTGATTATCACAACATCTCCCTTCTGAATCAGTTTCTCCACTGTCCTCTTTCTCACTAAGTGCACAGAATTCTTTTAGAACTTCCCTCCTTGTTCTGCAAGCTATAGTATTTAGCCGCAATCGTTGACCACTTTAATTTCGACTAAGGTATCGATAGGGGGATCCAAATCGAGTGTCAGCTCTAATTGAGTATCGTCCATGTACTGGTTCGTCAGTTTCTTATATCTACCTTAATATAACGTGTACTCTAACAAGAATCCTTTTTATGGTTCGGAGAGATTGACGAGTTCTTTCTTTTTGATTTACCCGCCATATGCCCAAAACTGTTCTCGTATTTTGGATAACCGTCTTTCATGCATGATCAGCATGAACTTCTTGAGGCGGTAAATTGTATCCACCTTGATGACCGTTCGTGCTTTGATGAATATTTTGTCGTCTTCGGATTCATTACTTTTCTCAGCTTGAGCTTTTTTCCTTGATTTGAGCTCGCTTTGGCAGGCTGCTATTTCCTAGAAGGCTTTTTTAATGATCTCTTCGGGGAACTGAGGAATCTCATCAAAACTGGCATTTTTTAAACTAATCAGAGCTTCTGCGTATTTTGGGTTCATTTAATTTATATATTGACTAAACCCATTTTAGCCTGGAGATTAACCCAAAAAGAGCAATAATTAGTATTTCATTTGATAACACTCATTTATAATTATATCAGCCAACAAAAAATGCATACAAATATTAGCATTTACTGAAGACACATAAAATTAGGGACACGCATCCGTTGAGGATATTATAATTATGTTTTAGCATACTGATTCATAAAATTATTGCTGTTCAAATTGCAAATATTTCAATCTATATTCATCAGTTTTACAATTTTTTGATGCTATACCCTCCTTCGCCATCGAATCGAATAATCTACTCGTGAAACTTGAAGAGGGTCGTTCGGTGTGAGACTGTGAAGAGGGTTATTTCAAGCTACTTGGCTTTGTTGTAGAGTTTGGCTTCGATATCGACGCTCACTGCGCTTGTGCATTCATCTAGGATGGCGAACAGCGGCTTATGATAAAACAGTCTTGCCATGGCCATTCTCTGTTTCTCTCCCCCTGACAGCACATCATTCCAGTCGTTAACAGCGCCGAATCCTCCTTCTCTTTCGATGATATACGCGAGTTCCACATCCTGCAGGATCTTCATGAGCAACTAAGATTATAATATTGTTACTTCGTCCTGGATTCCTCTTGCCTTCATGTGAGACTAAGAGTGGGGATAAATAATTTGATCTCTCAATGTGCCTGGCGGCAGATAAGGCCTTTGCGGGATATAAAAGAGCTTGTCCATTTGAGGCCGCCTCAACACTCCTCCTGCCAAAGGCCAAAGTCCACTCAGTATCCTGAAAAGTGAGCTCTTTCCGCACCCGTTGGGCCCAGTAATTACAGTATTATTGCCTCTCTCAACTTTGAAGTTGATTTCCTAGACCAATACATCTCCGTTTGGAGATATAAGGGGAACATGATCAAATTAAATATAATCCTGGGTGTACTATAGCTTTCCTTTGCTCATGCTGTTGATTGAGTTGAGCTTAGATTCTTAAACTTTGCCTGAAATTTGAGTTCTGACGAATTGGCCTTTCTCTAAATCTTATAGAACTGTCTTCATTTCATAAACGACGGTTGTGAAGCCTGCAAGATTTTGAATTTATTTATAGGAAATCACCAATCTGCCGATAGCCTTTGCCAAATTTATCAAGAGTGAGGAGTTTCGGATGTAGTCCCTAGTGATTGCACTATGATCCGTGCTAATTGTTGCTAAATATTCTGCAGAGCCAGGACCGAATACCGGCAGACCTAACACCGCATATCCGCATACAGTCGCACCATACTTGACGAGCATTGAATCCAAGAATCCCATATACAGTTTTTTATTCATAATACTCTCCCCATGGCTAATCAGATTCTAAATTAACCATCGATTACATTGAACATGGTGTCGATTCTCTTTTTCTCCCACTAATTTCCTCGATAAAAGGCCACCTATTCTGCATGATGAACCAAGTCCGTTTGCGAGGATCTGTAATCTCCCTCGAGCCTCTGTTCGATAGCAGTGAGTTTCCCAAATGATGGAGAAATAAACTTTATGATGATTCCCGAGAATAAGTACCAGAGACTGATCACAGCAGGTCCTTGCCATCCGACAAGCTCTGTCAGTTTCCTTGAGAACAATATGATATCAAGAGTTGGCTTTGAAAAATTGGAGTATATCATCGACAGAGAGCTGGACCATTTTTAGATATCTGATGTTAGACGTTGGTCTGGATTTGTGACTCTGCTGTCCAAATTGCCCAATTGATAAAAAATCATTCCCTAGAGATAGCTTTTGTGGAAATAGGTTGTGAGTCTTTTTCGGAAGTTAATTGCAAGCCTCTTGTTTAAAAAGTCAAGGAATGAGTTCACAAAGGAGGCCGGGAATGCAATCAAACCAAGGTTTGCTATCTAAATTCAAGCCACTCTTACTTTCCGAATGAAGGCATTGAAGTCACGGTTGATGATTGTTTTCACGATCTTGCCATTTATTGTCGCCAAGTATATGCTGAGGAAGGTTCTCAAAATGAGGAACACAGTCAGGAGAGTTAAATCGAGCATTTCTACTGAATTCCAACTAGGAATTACCACTTTGATTAGCTTCTTGATCCTCGAAAAGAATATTGCATCAACATTGCCCTTTCCGTCCTTTAAATTTTAAATAGATAAATACTCCACTTTTGCTCTTCTTCGGCCTCAGTTTTATGCTATCTGTGGAGCTCTGAATATTCTTGATATGTATCAAGAAACCGATGATCGCAATAATGACTGCCGTGACAAACTTTTTTTTTGTCGACCCAAGCAACAGATTGTGAATCATCGACTTTATTTGAGTTCCTTCAACTTTACTTTGATTGGCCATACAATTCTTCAATTCCAAACAATAATGCGATAGATATTAAAATTAATTCGGATTATATTTTATAATCGTCATACCAGTTCACCATTTGACGACATTCATTTCAGCTGTTGCTGCTGTTAGCATACAAATAAGCTATAATTGCATAAACAAAATCTATGTGAATTACATGGATCTTTTCAAGAGGAAGTATTATAAATTAGAGAGTTTGTCTAATATTTGAGTATTGCAGGGTTTTTCAATGGCAATATCTTCATCAACAATGTATTGCGATATTGTCTGTATAATTTGAGTGTGGATTATAATTGAATAGCATGTGGTATCGGAAATTATGCAAAAATCTATTTATATCTCCGGTTGGCCAGACCCTTAAAACATCGATTCACTCATCCAACAAGCCACTTAATGATCCAACTCAGGGATAGACTCAAACCTCCAAGCAGCTCCCTGAATAAAATATAGCTGTGGTTTAGTACTTAAACTCACAGGAAAAGAAACATAAGATATTAATCGACAGCAAATCTCCGAAGTTGAAAGTGTCCATCCCGAAAATGTTTGGGAATAATGAGAGTATTGCACTTTTGGTGGAGAAGTTTAAGAGATAATGGAAAGATAAAGCCTTTATTTTTAACATTGACCCAGTTCCCCTGATCGGAAAGAAGAGATACTTTATGAAGAATTACTTTCAAGCTCATGTCTATAAGGATGTTGCTCACCCCACCAAACTTTTCACATAAAAAAACCCAGACATGCATTTAGAGATTGAGGAGATTGAATTCGATCCATCATTTTTTATTGCCACAGATCCTGAGTTGAACAACAGCCTTATGAATGGGTAATTAGAATAAGCTGAACAAGAGAGAGTTATCAATTTGTACGAACAAGATCCAAATCGCTTTGGCAATAGGTTGCGCCTGTAGCATAACATTTAGAACCAGTATCATGGCTTAATTGAGCATGCTTTAATTGAATAAATTCCAGTTTACTTTGCGGGTCTGAACTCTTTCACCTTTCGAAACATACTGACGTCATGCTTCAGCTTGAGTTAAATAAAAAGCCTATACATGTAATGTCTGAACTATTCTTTCTTTAAGGAGCGTAGTCTCGACAGACTGCATGAGAATTCAAAGGAGCTCATATACATGAGAAACTATCATCGATTCCAAAGGGTCTAAAATGGTGTCATCATTGATGCTGTGGAGCAAATCGAAAGAGATTGTGTTTTGTTTGGCCCTGAATATATGACAAAGACTGTGAGCACATAATATGAAATCCTGAAAAGTAGCCAAAAGTGGGTGGACAAGTCTTCTGACGCCGAGAAAATCGAGAAGCATGCAATTTTAGAGATACTTCTTGGAAATTTATGGAACAAACCCTACACTGTGAACAAGTTTCCATATCTTAGCGAAAACTACTTTAAGCTGAGCGATGTCGACAAAAAAACGTTGAAGTAGCTTTATATGAACACATATGTCAAGTATTTAGGGGCAGCAAAGGTCTTCGAAACCAAGAAGAATCAATAGTTTAATAAAAAGTGATTTCAAATGCAGCATCTTCATATTTATTTGCGATCATACATACACTTTGCATGACACATTCAATAACTTATGCCTGTATTTAGCATAAGCTATGATCCACTCAAATTATAAATAATTAAATTAAATATTAATAAATACAATTGTAAATGCCCATAATAATGAATAGAAGAAGCTCTTTTATAATTTAATATATTCATACTGTATCTTTGCTCAGTAATTTGTTAATTTATGCCAAAAAACCATGGAAATGCTTTTCATGATTATACTTTACTAATAAATTCTTCGACCACTTATTTCTTGATTTAAAATTGTAAGATGGGAGAAATTTGGTTTAAAATTGATTTAATCCTACTCTCTCCAAGCAATAAAGTCGGATTTGCTGAACCTGTAATTTATTGATTGTTAAATCCAACAGAAACGCTTTGAAGGAACTCAACATTTTGAACATATAAAATCGGGGGTTTTATCGAATACATACGTATTAATATTTAAAAATGGCTACTCTCTATGAAAAAATCGGTGGTTAAGCTGCAATATCTGCGGCTGTTGATGAATTCTATGTGAACATGCTCTCTGATGAAAGAGTCAAGGCCTTTTTTGAGCACACAGATATGGCAAAACAAGCCAAGAGCCAAAAATCCTTCATTACAATGTTGGCAGGTGGTCCAAACCACTACGCGGGCAAGGATATGAAAGAAGCTCACAAAGGTATGGGCATTACGAAAGCCCATTTTAATGCAACTTGGTAAAATCTTGAAAAGGCACTCCATAAATTGAATGTTCCTGAAAATCTAATTGCTGAACTCAAAGAGGCTTTCGACTCGACAGAATAGGACATAGTGGAAAAACCTTGATATTTCTCAGGATAATCTCTGTTCATTATAAATCAGTATTGGATTAACTTTATGTAATCGCATTATCTTCCGATAGCGACCCCTTATTATATATATAAAGCTATTCATATATTAAAATTTATTTTATATTCTTCATTAAAGCCTTCAATTAATAAGGGTTGTCTCCAAAAATATTTGGATAGTATTTGTTTCCATTGAAAACATGGAAATTAAAAAAGAAAATATAAGCAGAAAGTATCTTTAATGTAACAACAATAACTAAAATAAAATTTACTCTCATTTCATAATATGTTTGCATGTAAGAATAAGTATAATAGCAAAGCATTGCGGAGAATCAATTTTAGCTTTAATATTTGGTTTGTCTGTAATTTATATTAATTAGAGTGAATTGCATCGGTAAATGCAACTGATTCATGCATCTCATATATTTCACATAGATTTATAATCAGTAGATTCATAAACATTAAACAAAAAGATAAAGCATGCAGTAATCTTAAAATCAAATCGGAAACTGGAAAATAATCAAAAAAATCGGCGACGGGTCATTCGGCCAAATATACGAGGCCTAACTAAGCTAATAACCATCATAAGAACTGAAATCATATGCAAAATCATTGAGTGCCGCCATAAAAACAGTACTCCATCGGAGTTAATTTAGGAAAGTATCAGCAATGCGAAACAAATGTTACTACTCGAATATCGGATCTATAAATAATTTGAAGAGTAACGCGGTTTCCCAAAGATCTTTGATTATGGGGAGAAGTAGACATTCAGCTACTTGGTCATGTAGAAGTTTGAATATACTCTGGATGTATGACCTATTGCTAATTAGAAATATGCTGCTACTCTATACCCGGACAGCTTTTTGCCGAAGGATTGTCTTTTGTCGATTATGTATGGGACTTTGAAGATTATTCGTAAAATTAATGAACAGGGATATTTGTATAGAGATGCCAAACCATAGAATTTTATGGTCAAATTCCCGTACGATGAGATTTTTATCATCGACTTCGGACTTAGCAAAGCCTATATGGCTAAGGGAAGGCACATAAATGAGAGAAAGGGAAAAAAACTGGTGGGAACTCCACTTTTCTGTAGCATCCATACTCATTTAGGAGCATGTAACTCTAAATCAAATGCTAGAGCAATCACGGAGGGACGATATTTAATCCTGGATCTATTCCATGCTCTACTTATCGATGAAGTTGCCTTGGGAAACCGTCCTCTCGCAGAATATTTTGACCAAATTAGAGCAGTATGAGGAAATAGGGAGAATAAAATCATCAGTATAATGGTAGGGGGTCTTCAAAGCGAGCCCATAGACTCCTCACTGCTTAGCCATGTTCTTAGGAGACGCCAGAAAGCTGCTTTTTGAAGAAAGACCGAACTATGAGAAAATGCTTCTTGATATCCAGCGTAATTACAAACAATAATTTAGAATAATACAAAAAAGTCTGTGGCGAAAGCCTTATGGAAGAAAATGGCGTGAAATGGAAATCCCAAATCCCGAAGAAAGAGAGCCAAAACCCAAATAAAAAAATAAACAAAATTCAATTTAAGGTCGGAAAGAATAGCAACAGACCTCAGGAGAACTTATAAAGGTAAGAAAAACAAGAGGAGTTTCACAATTAAAAATAAAAGTAAAAGCGAAAGTAAAACATCAGTTCGCAAATCAAAAGCGACTGAAATTAGTGGAATGAATGGAATATTTGATTTACTTTAATTTGTAAAATGCTACTACTATAGTTTTAGACATACTTCTTATTTTAATTGCTTTCTCTGATTCGTGATCAAAATGATGGTTACTTTTAATAAGAGAAATCTCTTTAATCTTTATAGATTATAAGAGAGTCAGATGAAAGAGCAATGGGTCCTGAAGAAGCCCAATTTTGGTGCTCCTCCTCCTGGCTATGTTGCAGGGATAGGGCGAGGAGCAATTGGCTTTGTTACGCGAAGTGATCTTGGCCCAACTAAAGGTGCCAATATCCAATCAAAATAGCAAACATAGATCGACGATGCAGCTTATGCAGATAACAAATTTGATTCATGGGAAGGATACAAAGGGGCATTATTCGTTCGAGAGCAGCTGGACGACGAAGATAAGCAGGCATAAGAGGCGTTCGATTTCTGTGAGAGGAGACTAGAGGAAAGAAGACTTGCTCATAAATAGCAAAAAATGCAAGACTAAATAAAAAAGCAGAAGAAAGATCCGCACAATCTGGCAATCAGCGAGCTGTTCACCGACCTTAAGAGAGATCTCTCAAAAGTCACAGAGGAGTAATGGGCCAACATCCCTGAAGCAATCGATTTGTCAGTCAAGAAGCATAAAAGATAGAAGTACACACCCGTTCCTGATTCAATGCTGACCAGCTTCATCAACTCCAATGTGAACAACAATCAAAATGCCATCACATAAGAATAATCGAGCCGCGACGAATATCGCGAAGCCAAATCCATTCTCCTAAAAACAAATCTAGAAAAAGCAGAGAATTAAAATATAAGCAACTCTCAGCCCAAATAGAAATTTGATAAGATTGGCTATCTCACTCATTTAGACACATCCAGGCGCGATGAAGAATTCATGGGAGATGTCAAGAGAGCGAGGCTGCTTCATAAATCAGCATTAGAGTCGAGTCCCAACAACTCTGATATCTGGCTATCAGCTGCCAGGATCGAAGAACTTGACGGCAAAATGGATTCGGCCAGACAAATTTTAAGAAGGGCTTTGCAGTATTGCTCTGCAAATGAGGATGTGTGGATATAACTGAGTCGAGTGGAGAAAGCAGACGAATCCAAAAATGTTTTAATTTAGGGGTTGAGACAGATCCCTAAAGGCGAGAAGTTGTGGCTGGCAATCGCTCGTAAATAAAGCAGTAACAAACAGATGAAATCCAAAGTCTTAAGGAGAGCTCTTGAAAATCTACCGCGATCGACCCAACTCTGGAAATAGTTGATTGAGCTCGAAGACTTGTAAGAAGCCAAAAACTTGCTGTACAAAGCAGTCGAGTGTCTACCCAAATAAATCGACCTCTGGATTGGCCTAGCAAAACTTTAAAACTATGAAACTGCAAAGATGGTTCTAAATAAAGCAAGAAGAGCAAACCCCCTATCTTTAGCAATTTGGATAAGTGCAGCAAAGCTCTAAGAAACCCAATCCGACGACCATAATAAAAACGTCGAAAAGATAGAAATGCTGATCCGAAAATGCAGGAGCACACTCGAAAAGAATGGAAATGTGATAACAAGGGAATAATGGCTACAATAAGCTCTAATTTGTGAGAAGAGTAACAATTTATCGACTTGCGAGTCTATTGTAAAGGCTTCGATAAATTTGAGACTCACCGAGTAGGAGTTGAACCATTCGATTTTTAAGGATGTGGAGTTGTTTGAAAAGTAAGAAGGATCGATCGACACAACCAGATTCCTCTACAAGTACGGAGTCCTGCAAACCAAAAACCCACGGCTCCTGGAAAAGCTATTGTAATTTGAAGAACGCCTCAGCCTAGAGCAACGAAAATCGTAAGTCATTTAGAGCATGAACTTCGGACTGAAAGTATTTCCGGATTATCCTGCATTATGGCTCGGCATCATTAACAAATTTATTGAAAACAACGATATCTCCAAGGCAGAGATCCTCATTAATAATGCTTTAAACAGTCTCCAGTAAACAGACAGAGAAGCAATCGAGCTCAAAAGAGTATACATTCTAAAGATAAGGGGGTCATACGAAGAAGCCCGGTCATATTTGGTCGAACTTAATAACAAATACCCAAACAGCCTTTCTGCGATGCAGGCGGTTCTCCTCTAATACCAAATTGGTGATTATATTCAAGCATGGAAGGTGTGCTCTTAATTCTTTAAACAAAAGAAGAGCGAACAAATTTGGTAGCTGGCAATAAAGATAAAAAAATAAATTGGGTCTTATGCTGAAGCAAAATCCTTAGCTGAAAAGGCCACCAGCGAGTATCCAGCATCGATAAACTTATGGAAGCTCTTCGTGGAAATATAATTAGCCAACTCGTTTGTGAATAAAGCGAGGTCAGTCATAGACAAGGCTTTAATGAAAAATCCAAAGAACGAATAACTCTATCTTATGCTCATAGAGATGGAATTGCAAAATGGCAACAAGAAGCAAGCCGTCAGTACCATATAAAAGGCCTTGAAAGACTGTCCAAAAAGCGGATAAATATGGGGGAAGGCCATTCTCCTCGAACCGCATAACACGCAAAAGAAGAAAGCAAGTGTAGCAATAGAGAACTGTGGAACTTGCTCGCCAATTAACTGCACCGTCGCAAAATTGTTTTGGAAAGACAACAAAGTGGAAAGGCAAGGAAATGGCTGGAAGATGCAGTACGAACAGATCGAGGAAATGGAGATCTATGGGGCTACTACTATACGCTCATTGAGAGAAGCTACACAAAATAGTTGGATACTGTCCTGCGAGAGTTCAAGACAGTAGAAAGTGTCACACACGGGCGGAAATGGATGGAAATAAAGTCGAACAAAGGAAGTTGGAAGCTAAAAAATGAGGAAATTTTAATGCTGCTAGTGCAATAGATTAGAAAGTAAATGGATAGTCTGTGAATTTGGAGGGGTTGATGACGTATTATTTTTATTGCATTTCCTATCCGATATCTGGCATATCCGTACGCAGATAATAAAAGATATAAATATTATATATCTGCATTGCTAATAAATGGCCATAACAATATAAATCACATAATAACTGATAATGCAGCAACAACAGACATCTGCGTCCATCTTATGCGCACTGTGTGGCATAAAGTTCATCCCTAACTCGGGGAGTATCTGCCCCACATGCACCATCAAGGAAATCGAGGAAGTGAGGATGCTTTAAGGGGATACAATCAGCTATTGTAAATACTGCGAGAGGTATGAGAGGCCTCCCTGGATGCATTGCGAGAGATAAAGCCAATAAATGCTAAGTATCCTCCTCAAGAAGGTCAAAGGCCTCAACAAGGTCTAATTCCAATCTGCAAATTTTGTATGGACGGAGCCACATAGCAAGCGGATCAAACTGAAGATAATCTTCAACCGATAGATCAACGATAAGCTAAAACTATAATGCATTGAGGTCGTCTAATTCATCGAGAAATTCACCCAATGTTTCGACTGCAAGAGAAAGTTCACCCCTCACGACTGGGTCGCCGTCGTTCAGATCAGACAGTTTGCAAGCCACAAAAAAACTATACTAAATCTCGAACAAAACTTACTAAAGCAAAAGATAAGTGAAAAGATACTGAAGACTGAGCCAGCCGAACATGGCCTGGATGTATTTTATAACAACGAGCATGATGCACAGAGGCTGGTCGAATACCTGAAATCGAGATACCCCACAGTTGTGAAAATGTCGAAGTAGCTAATTTCACACAATGAACAAAACAGCACAGCGACTGTGAAGATATCATTTTCAGTGATAATTCCCAAAATCTGTAAGGATGATTTGATTAAGATTCCCATGAAATTGGCGAAATAGCTGGGTAGCTGCTCGATTGCTCTGTACTGCATCAAAGTTAGTTCGAATATGTACTTCCTGGATGTGACAAACTTCCGGAAAGTGCAGATCAACACAACCCAGTATGCCAAGTACGAGGGGCTCATCGAGATATTTCCACTAAAGTTGCATGGCAGGCTGTTCAATATCCTCGACAGCGAGGAGAAAAGTCAGGAAACACCCAATAACTCTGCTATTTATGGGCTGAGTGTCACCAAGTAGGATGAGTACAAGTAAATATACACTCGGTGTTTCTTCACTGACGAGCCCGGCCGCGATGTTCTAGGCTTCGACTTCGAACAAATCTAAAACTTATAAGGCATAAAGAATATGCCCGATTTGTTTATTGGCCAGAGAGCAAAGGACAAGGAAGAAAAGAAGAGGAATAGAGCAAGAAAGAGAAAGAAACAAGCCGAGGAGAAGTCGCTCATTGCTGCATCTGAGCAACTGGCCAGCACAGAAAACAAAAAAACTGAAGAAGAGTTCGAATAGTTCGGGGAGGAATGGGAAGACTAATCCGACTAATCCTTATCTTCTGAAGAGTAAGTGCCCACCAAAAAGAACAAATGATACGACAATAAACAATGGATGCATTGATCAGGCGTAATTATTGTTATTACTTCGTTATCGCATTGCTATCACACTGCTATCGCATTGCTATCACACTGCTATCACATTGCTATCACATTGCTATCACATTGCTATCACATTGCTATCACATTGTTATCATAATCTTATTATCACAAACATATTGGTATCACAATCAGTATTGGTATCATCATATATGTGTGTTGTAGAATAATGTGAAAATAGGATATCATTTGCTTAGCTATTCGACCGCAACTGCAGCTGATTGAAAATGTACGTTGTGAACTTCGATTTCAGTGAGCACTTCCTTCCTGTGAAACTTTTGCTCATAAACATTCCGATTCTGATCACAGAGACCCTAACCTACCCCTTCCAGCGCATCCAGACTCTCATGGTTTCCCAGAACAACATCCATATCACCAAAAACAGTCAAATCAACTAATTGAAATACTATCTGAGAAGCATGTGGGGCATCGAAGGCTTCCCCAAATTGTTGCATGGCATGAGATATTCAATTGACTACAATGGCACAATGTTCAGTACCAAGTTCATCATCTTTGACTACCTTATGGGCAGATCCTCCAACCATAACAACATCAGTAAATGGGTAATTATTGCTAACTGCTTTATTGCAAATACGCTAAGCACACTTTTCGCGCAAGTTGCCATGCATTATCAGATTCTCGCATCGTCTCTGCCCATTGACAAGCATAATCTCCCCGAAAAAGTCAGGATCAAGCTCAAGTAGTATACCCTGAAGACCAAAGTGCCTATCAACGGCCTCAAGTATACACTCCCAATATCTCTTCTCAATACTACACTCGAGCTCGCCATCCTGAATAATGTGCAAGGCATTGTCAGTCGTTTGTCCTACAGTTCCTATATCATGCAAGATTTGTTCGCTGCCCTGTGCATATTCACTGTCAGCAGTTTTGGGCTCCACTATGCCTTCATTCGACAGGTTTAAATCTGTCTGGAATTGAAGAATGGTAGCATAAAATATGGGAAGGGGCTGCTGGCTACTTTGGTAAGGAATAACCTGAAGGGGATGATGCTCTTTGGAATGTATTTAGGCTACTTCTAGTCGAAGACTAAGAGGGAGATTTCGGAATTTACGGCTGTTAATCGAGGGGCTGCAGGGGAAACTGCCATGGCATACAGAGGATGATGTAAATAAGTAGTATATGTGTTGGAATTAATGAAGAAAAGTTATCTAATAACGTATATTGTAAGTAGCATAAGACCAATTTATTGGGATATATCGGATCAGAGTTTCTTGAGATCCTCCTGGAACTCCATCTCCTTCTGCTGGATCAGAGCTGCCTCATTAACTTGATTTGCAGCATCCATGGCAAGCTCACCCTTCAAGACTTCCAACATGTTATCAGCAGTTTGGTCAGCATTATTATTTTGTGACATCATTTCCTCCATCATTTTGCCATTGATAAGAATGTCATCCATGCATTTTTCTAGGTTAGACATGTTGTTCGACATGTTTTCGAAGTTGGGGTTATTCATGTTGGCAATTGTGGCCATCTGCTGGAAGGAGTCCATGATCTTCTGGTTCCCGTCCATGCTCTTCATGTTGGAGCCGATGAATTACATCTTCATCGCCATTCTCTGCACATTCATAGCTATGGTCTATGGAATTCATACATTCGGAGCGTTTGGAAGCTGCGCTTTGAAGGTACAGTTTTGCGCCTTCTTCATTGTTTTTCTTCAGAGCTTCTTTCGCCTTTTTCATGTAGGCCTGAGATTATTTTAGGGCTTTAGCTGATTCACGGTTGAGGCGCTTGGAGTTTATTCTCATGTCGATCAATGCATCTTCCAGCGTTGGTTTAGGTGCTTTTGGTTGGTTGTTGTTACCCATCTGCCAAATGCTCACAATAACATTATACGATTTTGGTATAGTTTTGAAGTATCACAGTATCACTCTTAAATAGGTCTGATATAACTTTGGAGATAGCGCATAGCTCTGATGCATAATATTTAAACAGACAGATTTAGATGTCAAATTTGTAGTAAATAGCAGACACACTCCGCAACCAGCTCAAAGACTCCTAAAATAAAATATAATCACTCAAGAAACTAAGTGGCGATCAAAGATTCGATAATGCTAACAAATGCCAAAAGCAACTAAATCGAATTAAAAATCTATTGCAGACCTATGACTTCACCATTAAGGATTCCTTGGAGGATGGCCTCGGGGCGCATTAATCGCAGTATGCATAGTTCTCGAATAAATACTCACAGCTGGAGAAGCTGCTTGAATACAATAGAAATTAGAGAGCGCAGCAAGAAGATCTTTTTAAGCATCGGAAACCTGGAAATACAACTGAAGGCAAAAGCGGGGGCCAACAGAAACAAGCACTAATCCAGCAGGGCCATGACATCCAACAGGAAGGCCTATAAGCCCTGAACCGAGCAAGAAAGAATGTGATCCAGATGGATGTAATGGCTGACACCATAAACGTGTAGCTCGATCGACAAATCGAGCAACTGGACAGCATCTATGACAAAATGAAAGACACCAACACCACTTTGAAGAGGTACTCAGCATTACTATAGCATATAGAGCACAGAAGCATATTAAATATTTCGCCAAACAAATCTACACTGATAAGCTGATGATCTGCCTGATTGTGTTCATTGTGATTGCAATCATTGTGATCATTGCCCTGAAGATTGCAGGCAAGACTCCGACCATCAGTATTGACAACATCCAATGATCCAATGCAAACTCATCCTATGTTAAATTAGAGCATATGCGCATAAGCAGAATGTTTATGCAAAGTGTATGTATGGCCTGACATTGGAGGAGTTACCCAATTTGCTATTATTAGATATATTAGTATTATTGAACACCAAAATCAATATAAAAGAATCCTCGTCCTGAACATGCATCGCCACCCACAGACCATCAGCAGCCCTCATAAATCGCAAACCAAATCCAACACTCCCCAAAGCCTTATCGGCCCTCGAAACATGGTCCTCAAAATAAACGAAGTAATCAACTCTATTTACGCGATGAATCATGTCGAGATGCAAGCGCAGCTTTCGGCGTGTGCCAAAATTGTTAGGGAGTTACTCCAGAATGATAGGATTATTAATGCAAGCAGTAGCGCTGTTCTGCTAATTTGTTTTTAATTGGTCTTGATGGTTGTGGAGGGGGAGGGAGAAGGAGAAGATGTCAATGGCAATAGACATCAAATATCGAGCTAGTTTACGATTAATGGGCAGGTTGAACTTATGCCATCGATTAGAGATGTGCTCGATCGGATCGATTCAATCTTGGAGGGCATTGTTTGGAAGCAATCGAAACATCGAGGCTCCCCTTACCAGCAATAAACCAGCAAGGACCTTCACCAAAACTACCTACACTTCAAATAATTGCTGGACAGCTTCGATAAAGTCCGAAGATAGCATGAATCAGGGCAATTCTCCAGAACAACCAATGACAAATCAGCCCAAAAGCCAAACACCCTTAGCCCACAGATCCTCAAAGCCTACAAATAGTAATAGAAATAGAAGTAATAAGAGTATGAGGTACTTATTGAACAGCTCGAGTCGATCGTGGCAAGAAAGTAGAAAAGGATAAAATAAATAACAGAAGAACTCGAAGAAACGATCATCGACCAGAAGAATCTTGAAGATCTAGTTGACTAACTGGAAAATAGAAACTAAGGGCTTTCTGAAGAGTTGCGCAATGCCCATGCCAGGCTTGAGCAATATGGTCAAACTTAAGCCTCGATGAACAAAAGGATCAGTGAACTACATGGTCGGAATGAGACGCTCTAAAAATAACTAGCAGAGGCCAGAAAGAAGAATGACAACCAAAGAATGTCCCCCGACAAAACTCTTAGACCCAACTTTAGTATCGAGGGCAATAGATTCGATGGGGGCCAAAGACTGAATAATAGTAAGATTAGGGATATGCTGTTTGGAGATGAGTTAGCCTCATAATCTGGTGCCAAATAAGCAGTCAATGAATTAGAGGACATCTAATCATTTTGGAGAATGCTGTTTACTCAAGCAGTCTCTATATAAGCATTCATTTGATAGAAATTTACGACATTCACATTCATACATTTACTCACATCATACACACATCCTACATGCATCAGACATGCATCAGACATGCATCAGACATGCAATCACTTCAATCATCAACAAGTGATGGTGGCTTTGTGAAATCTGCCAGTTCAAAGCTATTCATGTTGTGTATACAATATATTTTATAGTTTATAGTTCGCCATTATTTTTAGGACAAATCAAAGGACATTCGGGTACGAGGCATAGGTACAGATTCCGCATGTGTTTCCTCGGGCTATTCTAATATACCCACTCTCTCCCCAAGACACTCCCCATGAATTCTTCAATGTCCAAGCATAGTCGTTCATGCCGACAAGAAGCACCGCCAACGAAAGACTGGCCCCACAGTTGCTAAATATTCCTGATGTGTAGAACTGGAAGTTGTGCCCATCCACCACAACCGAAACTGTTCGTGCAGACAATGCGTTCGCCAAACTAGTGCAGTCTCTTATTGATGTGTAATTTCCGACTCGGAAGAATCCGCTTGAGACTTTGCATGAACTAGCATAACCAACCCAAGGATACGCACTAGCTTCAGCAACACCTACGATAAATCAATAATGTACCCTTATCTTTTATGAAGCTGAAACAAGCTTACATAGTTCCACTTGCGCAACCACTGTTTCCATAAGCAGCTGTGCAATCAACCATTTGTTGCACTGAGTATTGAACCTGTTTCTGATAGAATATGACGGATAGGCCCTCAACTGCGCCTATTGCAGAAAATGCATAGGTTGCTCCGCATTGGCCTTGATTCAACACTGGGCTTACAGCTCCACGAGAAATCCAATCGTAGGTGGGGCCATTGGGTGTCGATGATTCCTTCAAGTCTAGGATTTATTTGGGTTGTTCAAATTTGCTGAGATAGGTTTCAGCAAATTCTTCCCTGGTGATGAATGCAAACTGGTTCAAGGCTTATTTGTGAGTTTGACCACTTTTAGCATTGTGAGCATTGATTTGAGCAAGGTTCTCCGCGAAGATTCTCATCCTATACATATCCTCCTCTGGGGAAAATTCAACAGCCATCTTTTCTTTCCATTCAGCAAAACTAGCTTCAATTGATGAACCAGAATCATAGGCCGAAAACATGGTTCCAATAATCACAGCAAGGGCTAAAAAAGCAGTAATCTTTCCTTTCATGAAATATCTTACTTATTAATCTTTGTTAAAATTCAACTATTTATCCACATAAATATATGTTCAAATGTCCAAAATCAATTCGCTTATTTTTTCATATTTTTGTCACCTTTTTCAACTGGCTTCACCTTCAGCCAATCATAGTCTTTCTTGCTTAAATCATACTGCTCTCTCTTTGCTATTTCCAAAAGCTTTTACTAAATGTAAGTGTATGAGGGTTCAGCTGAGAAATATATGGTTCGCACATAGCTCAAAATTTCAGAGAATTCTTTAGGCAGTCCTTCAGTCAGAAAACTGATTGAATAAGTTAATTTTTTCTACATGATTTTTTCATATTTTTATTTTTTGGTTTGTCCTTTCATACTTTGCCAGGGCAGGCTGCCCCAGAGGAAGTAGAGGAGCACATAAACCATACTTTAGATATCATCTCGGCGCCCTTGCTCGATCCCTAAATGTGTGTTGATTGAAGCATAGCGAGCTGTCCCTGTTAAATCCTTATTGTCTCTGTATGGGATATGTGTATCGTTGTCCTTCATTTTATACTTTTTTGCCAAGCCGAAATCGATCATATATATTTTATTGATATTTTACTTTCTGCCTACTAGAAAATTATCAGGCTTAATGTCTCGATGGGGTTGGGGTTGGGTTGGGGTTGGGGTTGGGGTTGGGGTTGGGGTTGGGGTTGGGTTGGGATGGGGGTTGGGA